>NC_092209.1:2335642-2510904 GCF_043381705.1 Parasteatoda tepidariorum
TATATATATATATATAAAGTCGGAAAACAAAATAATGAAAAGATATAATTTCTTCATTAGTTCACAGAATTATATCCGTAAAAAGGAGTGCTTCCTAATATTGCATCAATATAGCCAAAACAAAATATATCAATAAATTCATGTGAGGAGCACTAAAAAAATTTAAATGAAAATAGAAGACATTAAGTAAAAAATATATACGAAATAAAACATACCAAGCAAAAAACAGAAAAAATATAATGAAAATACAGAACAAAGCATAACAGAAATCTATAAAGCGAGTAGCTAATTCAAATGAACTTACACATACCGGAATCTTTCAAGAATGATTTAAAATATTTTCGTAATAAGATCCCATAGAAAACTTATACAAATTTACTATAAATTGAACTTTTAAAAAAAAATGCAAATTCAAAACAAGAGTATTTTTACAGTTGGGGAGGAGTAAATGAGCAATATGTAAGAGTTAAATTAAATAATTGAATCGGTGCATATAAAGTAAAGTTATTTATGTATTATTATTAAAATGGATGGGTTGCATAATTGGATGTATCTCTGGATATAGCCATGATTAAAAATAGGTAAATGATTGAAATGTCATGATAAAACAAATTAACGCCGAAATATATAAAAGGGTAAATAAATAAAATTAAGGGGAATGTGATCGTTAATGAAAGTGGTAGTACAATGCTAATGTGGGATAACAATAACCGAATAGGTTCAAAGGGTCACAAAGTGTGAGGTTTGAACAAATTGGATAATTTGGTATCACCAAATTTGGAAAAAGGGTAAAACTATTAAATATTAAAAACTAATTAAATATTAAAGATAAATAAGATAAAGTCATGCTATATCCAAACATAAATATGTGATTTAATACAGTAAGTTGATGTTTCCAATGAAAAATTACAAATTCCCTTAACAAATAAAAAGGTACTCACCGTGTATACATAGGACATTTTAAAAGACAACCATCAAAAGAAGACAAATGAAACACACATTTTTAACTTGCGTTTAAGATTTATTTAAGAAAAATATCTAACAACATAACTAGTGGAAAGACGTCTTTAAAACAATTATTAACATTAGGAACACCTTTAATAGAAATGGGTGACGAAAGAAATGATGTTATGCATAAAAGAAAGGAAAGCGGAAAGGGTTTAACTATTGAAAAGACATGTATAGAAAGAAAGCTTAATTTAAGAGGGTCTTTAATATAAAAAAAAAATTAAAGATAAAAATGAAGCTATTAGAATGACAGAAATAAATTTCCCAGATTTAATTTAAATTATAGGCTGGCTGAGAAAAAGATGTAAAACATAAATTCCCTTGATACGGACCGAAGTCCGCATCTCGGAGAAAAAAGGCAACCTGCCCGAAGGTTCGAGAGAGAGAATGTATTTAAAAAGACTTAAAAAAATTCCTTAACTGGGGTAGACCAGAAAAATTACGGCCAATTAAATATAAAGAGGCGGAGAGTTTGAAATTTAAATGAAAGAGATTGGTTAGTTAGCCCCCCTAAAATTAAAAGAAGAAAAAGAAAGGCGTGAATAGAGGGGTTGGTTGACTTTCCCCACAGGAAGTGCAATGACCACGAGAAAGGTCAACAAGAAAGTTTAAAAAAAATTGCTAAATTGAAAAAAAGGAATAATGTTTAAAGAAAAATTAAAGGCTTAGGTAAAATTAGAAATTAAATTGTCAGATTACATTAAGTGTAAATGTGACATAATACATGGGAGAGGATGGAAATGTTCATTGTCATTGAGGATAAGAAATAAGTTGGAGTTGATTTTTGATAACATCTTGGAAATAAATGCATTTCATTTTAAATAAAAGTTTCATTTAGTCTTTTATTTTTTAATAAAAGAATTTTTACTATCTCACTTGTTTTTTACCATCAAGATTGTAATCACTCAGAAAAAAAGTTTGACAGAAGTTATTTAATTCTTTTAATTTGCTATATTCTCTTTTATTGGTTTAAATACTACTTACAAAGGTTTTTTTAATCGAAATTTGGGTGGTTGGTTAATGGTTATTGTCAGCTAAATGCAGGTGGTTATACTTTATCTATCAATATATTTTCTGGAAAAATAGTTGAATGATAATATGCATCTTGCTGCTACTTAATCTGTTGTTTTGATACAAACAGTAAGAGAGAGTTTTGTCACGTGATTTGGCAACAAACATGTTAGTCTGTATTTTATGTTCTTTTTTATATTTAGATAATATCTCTTGTGCTGACATTGATTTGTCTTAATATGATTCTAACCAGTTATGCAACATATCTAATGGAAATTACTGAATTGGAAAAAAAAAGATTTGTTCAGAAAAATTCATACTGATGTCATTTTCAGGATCGACGGAAATATATATTTTTCTTTTCAATTAAAAAAAATCATTCGCAAATACATTGCCCAAAATAATTTTTTTTTTCTTCTTCGGTGATGTTTTTGCTTTCCATTCACTTGACTGACGTTTTGCCTGAGGGTTCTAAAGAAAGCCCCATGTCACATCACCTATCACGATTTTCTTCAAGAAGCTGCCATCTTCATCAGCCATGTCAATCAAATTCCTATACTTTTCACTCTCTCTCTTTTTTTTTTTGTTCAGGTGATGATACTTTGGAAATTACGTGCAAAAAAATATGATACATGTTCAAATAGTCAAGAAGTAGGCTGCGAACACTTCCATGTGAAATTCTAAGTTCAGAGGCATTAATGGCTATTCATCTGCCAGACTTTCCTGAACTTCTCTGCAGAATTTCCTAGCATACACTTTCCTGAACACACTCAAAATTTTCATCTGCAGCGGAAGAGGGGGGTACTCAGTCCAAGGGTTATCATCAACGTTTGCGTGATCTTCACAAAAACGCTGATGCCACTTGTACACAGTGTTTTTTTTCCATGGCATTATTTCCTTATGCTTTCTATCGCATCTTTTGTACCTCAGAAGGTGATTTTACAAGCAAAAACAAAGAATTTGATGTTTGTATGCTGTTTTAAAAATGACATATCCAAGTCCAACAAATGAAAAATACACTTTGCACAAATGATCTTCATCTAAAGCTTATAAAACCAGAAAAGAATTCCAGATTTTCATTATTAGTGTTAACCTCGAAAAAAAAAACTTCCCTTCCAACAAACATCTGCATCGATCGAAACACAACATGATCTAGGTGTCCCTTCAAGGAATTTAATGAATATACCTCATTTTGGATACGACAATATGAAATGTTGCATATTTCTAGTTTAACATTCTCTAGAGATTCTCTGAAAGAGCATTCGGAAATTAAATTGTTATTGAAGCCATCATTAATTTTTGTATTATTTTTTTTTGCACCACATAATTCAGTTCAATAAAATCTATTCTAATTAAAATATTGATTAGTTTTGTAGCTTTCTCTTAACCAAGAAAGAATATAGATAAACATTTAATAAATAATAAGAAAACCACAAACCAAATGTAAGGTCATGATAGTATTTCAATGAAGGCATGCTTCTCTCTATTTCTGCATTACTCCAAGGCATATCAATCTCAACTATAGACGTTCTCTTTGCTGAAAGAAAAGTCACAGATTTTATTTCTTATTAAAAAGGCAATCTGTATTCCATTTCACAATAAAAATTTTGTGCATTACTTAAATGAAATTTATTAACGAAATTTGATAAAATAAAATAAGAAATACAGCTGAAAAATAAAAAATCATGTTTTTGAAATGGTTTTATTGATGAATCATACCTAAAAATTTTAATGTAATCCCCAATATATGTCATGAAAAAAAGAAACATACTTTGTATATTAAATGTACTTCACTGAGTTTCAATATATTTGCAAAAATATATAAAAGAAGGAGAATATGTAAAGATCATATTTAAACTGCAAATAGTTATTAAAATAATATAAATAAATTTTGCATAGAAAGGAACTGTAAAACTAAGTCTATAACTAAGATATAATCTAATATTATTTCATAATCAATAGCAGTCATAATAAAATATACTCTTAATCTTTAGATATACACTTAAAGTGTTCTTAATACGTAACAACAATTTCCCATTATTTTATGCCATGTAAATAAAACTAATAGACTAATAATAATGCAAAAAAAAAATATTATCTTTAAATTTTAATTTTTTGATAATCATTTGAACAAATACATTTGCAGTTTATAATTTAAAATGATATAGTTTAAAATAATGTAAAAATGTAGATATTTTACAATTTTAAAATATTTCAATCATAATCAAATCAAATCAAATAATAAACATTTATTGATAATTATTTTTTGTCTGGAGTTATCATGGGAAAAACAAATTTGTTGTTTATAAATTAGTTTTTCAAATACAATTTATTGTAAATTAAATAACTTGATACATTGTTTAAATCACTTAAAGTCAAACAATTTCAATTAATATATATATATATATATATATGGGTCATTCTCACAAAAANATATATATATATATATATCCTTTCAATCAATCTTGTCAATTTCTTACATACATCTCTTTTATGCCTGACGGAAACAACTGTGCATTTTTGTAATTTACACTAGAATTTTAAAAAGTCCAAATTTAGGATTATCTGAAAAGACAAGGTTTCCAATTGCTTAAGATGAGTGATGTGTGCTTAAACTATGCCTAAATGAAAAAATGTAATGTTTAAAAAAAAGTATCAACCTCTCTGAGAGGCCTCTTGCTCAGCACCAATTAGAAATCCCCAGAAGTGCAACTCCTTGATGTTGAGAGGAACCTGAGGGAAATCCCTCATCTGCCACGTCCACGATGACGCCGAACACCTCACCTTCCTCGCCCACAGAGTGGAGAACTCAATACCTTCATCTGGATAAGGGCTGAAAGCAGATTTATTTTATTTTATTACCGTGAATCTGTAAATCATGCTATTATCACTTAATTCAGAATTCTTCAATCTATGCTCTTATAATTACTGCGTAACAGTTACACAAAACAGTTATAGAACTGAAAACAAAATGTAAAAAATATATAGATGGTTTCTAATATCTTTCTTTGATTAAAGGTTGAATTTGATCTTTTTGGTAACTCAATGATTGAACAAAAACTTAAGCTTAAAATGTTGGGGGTAATCTTTTAACAGACCCAAAGTACAAACACAACAATTATTTATTATAATTTAACAAAGCTGTAGTAAGAGTTAGGCATTTTGGAAGAAAATATTTAGCAGTTCTTACAGAAGTTCTAGAGCAATATACTTTTAGAAACTTTTTTAAAGTATTGTGTTTGCTTAATCTCCGAAATGATTGGAAAAATAAAGTAATTTTCATTTAAGAATATTTATGCACTTGTTCAAGAAAGCTATATTAAAGAATGTCATAAACTATATGTTGTCTAAAAACAAAATAGGGGATAAATTAATAAAAAGTTTCAGTGATGTGGTACTTTGATGAAATAAATCCTGTGATGAAGAAAATGGCTTGAAATGAAATTCTATTATAAATGACTAGAATTTTGAGTACACATATTTTTGATGAAAAACAGGTATTGCACACCTGTATTGCAAGTGAAATTTTATCTCCCTATACAATTGCTTCATGAAACAATTGATTAAAACTTACAGATGCATGCATTTTTGGTATGCCTACAAATTTAATAGTCACAGTGTGACCCAAACATAAGTATTTACCTTTCTGGATCAAGCTGTTTCATCCAATGAATAACACGCTCGGTGCCATGATATGATGTATCTGCAATTGCAAGGATGTCAATGTCTTCAAAAAACCATGTACACAGTGAAGTTCGCATTGAACCTTTTTGATACAGTTGTTGAGAACGTTGAATATATATCTCTGCACTTTTTTTTGCCAGTTTCGAGTATAACAGATTAATTTTTTCATCTACAGAAAAAACAAACAAACTTGAATTCCATTTTCAGGGTTTAAAATATAAAGCTGTAGAAAATGTATTGCAACTCTATAAGTACCAGGTAAAAGTAGATTTGTCCTTCTAAAGGTTTCAATTTTCTCATCTAACATTTTCTTTCTTTTCAGACTTTCATGATATTCATCTTCTAAAAGCTGTCCAAATTATGAAATTTATTGTGAAGAAAATAACAAATTGTACATGTTATTCAATATTTCCCCACCATCAATATATATTTTTAGAATCTTAATAAAAACATTTTGAACATTTAGGGGGTTTAAATTAACATTTAAATGAAAAGGAGAACAAAAAAAATTATTTAGATCAACAAGAGCAAAGAAAATATTAAAATAATTTAAAACCAATGTTTTTGACAATGAGCATAAAAACAACTCTTAATGAAAAGTATATACATTTCAGTTCCAATTAAACCGTGCTTAGATCATTTTAATGATTTGTTTCCTTATCTCAATATCATTTGTTCCAAGCTTGGAAACATTTTAGTTTTTTCCTGATTCGGCCCTCAATGTGCATAAAGGATGTCAAGAAGAAGAGTTCAAAATTCAACATCTCATAACAGATGATAGAGGAATGAAAAAGCTGTAAGTAAAATGTGAAAGCTTAAACATTTTATACAGAAATTTTGGAATTTTGTAAAAAAATTGTCAACAGATGGCGCCCTTCCTTTGTTTCAGAGATTTTTATTCATGAAATGAATCAGCACCCAGCATTTTTCTTACTTCATTTTCTACTGGAATTTTCAAAATATATATTAAGGGCAGCAGAACAATCTGTATACGATAAATATGCTTCTTATCTTTACAAGATTTAAACACAAGTTTTTCTCATGTACTGTAATAAGAAAGTGCTTCATCACAAAGTTAAGAGTTATAAGCCAATTTACACTTTTTCATAAGAGTGAAAACATTTTTGCCCTAATGATTATTTTTCTACTTGTTATGAATTTAATAAATTTGATACATAATGCTAAATATATAAAGAGAATTACTACATCATACAACAGTATATAGGTACATTTTCTTTTTTACTTTAACACCTGCCTGCCTGCATGCATTTAGTTGTATAAAGAAATAATTTTATCATATGTATCTAAGATGTTTGCTTAAATTGATAAATGTTTACTTTTAAATAATATTAGTCTTTTTATTACAAATATTATTATCTCAAAAATTTCCAATAATTATTTTACATAAATTTGTATTGCATTGCTAAATATTCTATTAACTCTTCTTGCTTTATACATAGATTTATAATAGTTCATTGAAATACATATCAGTGACACTTTTATTTATATCATCGTATAGTTGTATAATACTACCTGTTTCATATTATTTTTTTGAAACATCAACAAAACAAAAAAATAATAATAAATAAATTAAAAAACTTTTCGATGATAAAGAAATGTTTAGCTTTTTGTACCTTAGTGAGAGTGTTGAGGAATAATTTTACTGAACCTTGAACTTTACAAAACTTATCGGATATTCTCTTTAAATAAACACATACTTCACTAAAGATACAAACTTCGCCCTCAGATAACAAATATTAATTTTTTGGGTCAAGTCCAGTGCAATTTCATGAAAAATATCCTTTTCATACAGAACTGTTGTATATTTGGTAAAACTCTAGAAAATGAACTTCAGATTACTTTGGGGTAGAAAAGATAACTTGAAGCAATTTTGTAATAAAGTTATGATTAGAAGCAGCTAAGGTTGAAATAGAGCAACAGTAAGATCACACATTTCAATACATTTTTAAGACAAGCTATAAACCAAATTTACTTGCAAAAATTATAATTTTACTTTCTACATAATTATTTGATTTGTTTAAAATAATATTTACCTCAAAGTTATCTCGTAATTTAACTTCAAAAGGATCATCTTCAAGTTCTATAGACCAAACCTAAAAGAATATATGATTTTTAACTTATTTAAAACATTTATTATTTACAATAAATGAAGAAGGAAATAAAAGAAAAGAAAGGAAGAAGAATCCTTACTTTGCAAACAATATGAAGATCAGGAGGTAGTTTACTTTCCAAAGTAAAGGGAACTTTTTTCTTTTTGTGTAACATTTTCCACCATTTGAAAATGTTGATGAACTGGAAGTGCACACAAAACTTTAGTTTTTAAACACGTGTAAAATTTTTAGCAAAAATATTTAGAAAGGTTATGTTAATTTCATAAAAATGCAAAGTTATTATCTTTTGTTGAGAATGAAAAGTCATACAAGGAATATTCAGAGACCTTGTTTTTTTTCATGAGGTCTTTTTTTGTTTGATTTTGTAAGAAATGTTCACAACTTAAAAAAAGTAACAATACTAGGTATAAAAGTAGAAGATCTATACAACGTAATTCTCAGTAAACTGATTAACTTCACAATCTCTAAAGTAAACCAAAATTGGTAAATGTATTAAAAAATAACGCATCTAAATTAAAACACAGGTGTGTACTGAACATTGGTTTCTAATTACCTGTTCACTAAATGCTTCAGCAAAGTTATATTTGTGAGGGAAAACAAATCTTACTGCTTCAAAATGAATACTTCTAAATACAAAAAAAAGTAAAATAAAACAACCATACAAGTTTCTATAATAAGATGAAAAATAAATGAGAAAAAAGTTTCATACAATAGCCTATTGCTAGGCAGTTCAAGGTCTTCAAAGCTCTGACGACACACCTGGTGTTGTTCATTTCCTTGCATAAGTGAAACAATGATTTTCTAAAATAAAAACAGCAAATATAGAAAACTCTTTACCATACTAATAATATCAATCGTTATGATAGTTCCTCACGAATTAACTGAGATTATTTTAATGTTAAAAAAAAAGTCTGATGAATTATTTAATAACTTTTTTAATATATCAAATATATATCACAAATTGTGATAGTTAAGTTGAATAGAACTGTAATTGTGAATGACTAGGGTTTGATCAGTGGTGGCTTGAAGCTCATTCAGCTTCAGATCTATGGGTACCAGTTTGTCATGAAGAAAATGTAATTTGTGTGATGCTAACCACATTGCCACAATAATGACAATGAACATGAAATTGTAGAGCCTTAATCCCCATGGCACCCATACATAACAGGTTGTTGCGAGAATGCTTGTTTGTTATTTATTGCAAAAACATCTGAAAATCTGTTTTTGTTTAATGCATAATTCTTCGAATTGATTGAACAATTTTATGGTAAAAAACCTTACACATTTTTGATAAAAATCATTTAAAGAACTGGAAATAACAAGTATGAGCAATTTCAGAAGCATTGTATTTCTTACCTCAAAAGTAAATATCTCATAATTGTCAAACAACACCATCAACTGTTCAGAGTTGGCTGAGAATAAATGCTGATTGTGAGTTAAAGTTATGTCGGGTGCAGAAAAAACAACCCTGAAATATGGTTATTATAAGAGATAAGGTTTAAACAGAAAGTTTTATTGCCAACAACATTCAAAACATTTTGTAATGAATTATTTTAATCTAGACTAAAATAAAAGTTTACATACAGGTTGTTAGATCAAAAGAGAGTAGAATCTCACACAATCCTTTCTTGCTTGTCCTTTTTATTTAAAATGATAATTGCAGAATAATAATGAATGTGAATGAACATAAAATACCATCAAGTGGGATTATTATTGAGTCATAATATATATATAGTAAATTAAGAATATCAGCATGGCCACAAACTCTTAAATCAAAATTTCTTGACTTTCCCAGACTGATTTTATTGAATTTTAATGATATTTGTGACAAGTAACATAAGTTATATATAAAAAAAAATTCAGTTATGCCTTATTCCACGGTTATAAAAATTAAGGACTTAATTGCCTCTATATATAAGGGCAATTTAAGGATGCTGATTCTTTAATGGGAGCAATTTCTAGAATACCAACATGGATTCACAGATATACAATTAGTAGTAATTCCAGTAGTTCCTGCACTTAAGCAAAAAAGGAAACATTTTTAAGAAAACTCAGATTTTTTTATCACACACACACACATATATATGCTTCAAAATGAATACTTCNTATTTTGGAATCATCATCAGGAAACTGTCAAACAGTAAGATAGGGAGAGTGTTTATGCATATATATATATATATATATATAAGTGGGAGAAAATAGTATAAAAGCGGATATTGTTCATAGTAGCAAAATACGGGGATTCTCTCATGAAAATCAGTAGAGTATGATAATAGACAGAGATAGAAGAAGAGCTTTTTACATATTTTTCTCAAATGTTCTATAATATCAAGACAGGAGTTTCTAACAATGAAAGTATACTAATATCATACTTGACACACAATGAAGAGTTAGGCGTTCGTTTTGTTATATACTTTATTTCAAGACACATAACAAAATTTCTGAATTTAAAATTTCTTCTATTTTCTCTTAGCTAAATATTTATTCTTGCTGTTCAACAAAAATTTGGAAAATAAAAAAAAATTCAGGACATTTATTGAAATTTTTAATAACTAAGCACATTTAAGGACACTTTCTTCCATAGGTCTTAAATGTCAATAATCAATATTCTATAACAGTTACACAATATCTGAGAATATATGTGTCTTTCTAAATAATTGTATAGTAATAAATAAACAATAAATTTAAGGATCCTGACGAGAGATGAGGGTAAATGTTGGGCCTAGCTCTAGTGACGTTGTAGATGCTAGGGTGAGCTCGTGATTGGGGACTCATCGGGGGAAGAGTGGTATGCCACCATTGCAACTGTCTGTTTTCCTGGCCACAGTACTTCTTTCTGATAGATGCCCCCTCCGAGGGCATAGGCGCAGAACTGTGTGCCGGCATCCAAAATTGTACTGATACAATACACAATTATAATATTCATTTAACAAAACTGCACCATAGGACTTATACTTCAAAGTGAAAAATAATTGAATCTAAATATTTAACTACTGAGATTTTATCACAGCGATAATGTTAACAAGTGTAACGTTAACATAAAATAATTTGGGCAGTTGATGTTTGAATTCTAATGGCAAGACACACTTATATAAAGTCCCTGTTTCGGTCATTATCTAAAAAGTTGCTATCAGCAAAAATAAAAGTTTAAAAAAAGTATCTTTTCCTTCTTTAAGGAATTGAATTTAACTTATTATGGTTTGCATAAGTCAGAACTTAAATGTTGCTTAAGAGAATTTATGCAGCAAGCATATTTACCAATGAGATAATTAAAAAATTATTGATTTTTTTTCCTATAAGTAATATTTAATTTGGTTTTAACTATTTATTGTTTTTAATAGTACATGCAAGCTAATTAGAGTACAGTGCTAAAAAAAAGGAAGCTACTGAATACCTTTTGATCTCAATGGTTTGAAGGTTTAACCTGCAACATGCTAATTAATTAGTACTGATTTTGTAGCTTTGGTTTATATTTTAAGCTATAGAATCAGAAACAAAACTAGTTCTTGAGAAATCACATCAAATCACACACAATTTTTATAAAATGTGATAACTTAGAAACTGCTTGACTGATGGCGCTCAAATTTTGCATTTTACCATTTCATAAAATGATATAAAAATTTATACATCTTACAGTTCATATTTCTTTTAATTTTTATTTAATAAAAGAATAAAAATTATTTTTTACATGAAATTCTTTTTGGATAAATGAATTTAATAGTTGTGTGCAAAAACTTTTCTATTTGCTTAAAAAGTTTATGAGATGTGGCAAAATATGCAAGGAAGTAAAATTAACATTAAGAGGTTTATACTTTTGACTACTCTATTCTGACCATTTTCACCAGATTGTGGCTTCACCCATTTTTTAAGGTTCAATAATCCTAATCCATCAACAACAAAAAAATATTTATTCAAAAAAAGTACCTTCTGTGTTTGATTTTGTAGCTTAAAATGTCATTTGCACTAACAAATTAGATTGTTTGTCAACAGATCAGCAAACCATTACAATTGAGTTTTAGTATGCAAAAATACCATCATTAGAATTAAAGTTATTCAGGGTATTCCATTAATACTCAACATCATTTGAATGCAGCAAAAATTTTCCAAATTGTTAGTTTGGCTTTTTGAAACAAATAAATAAATAATCAAATGATGTATTTACCTGTGAGCTTTTGAAAGAATGAATCCTACATCAATATGACCCTTGGCTTGCAAGCAAATGCTTAATCTAGTCTGTTGCTGTTCTTCTTTTTTAACATTCTCAGTTTCATTCACATCTATAAATAAATAATAACAACATTTTAAAAAATTTTATGTTTCATATACTGGTTGGTACCATTATTGAATCTAATAAACTAACCGATGCATGCTTTATTAGAACTTGGTAGGGCTTGTTTGAAAGCATTTATTTCCTGTGCAAGTGTAAACAATGTCATGTGCAAAGTCGTGTTCCAAAGTAGAAATATATTTTCTGAAATTCTAATAGTTGCTTCCTGTAACCAAAGTGAAGTAAAATAAATATATTAAATATAAAATTTTTTTAGCAATTAACCATTATGTAAATAAAAAGATATTTCGTGTAAATATAAGAAACAGATAAACTAATTTGTAGAGTGCAAGCCGATATATTGGTTAAATCACACACACCAACATTTAACTCCGCACCTATGCCCCTAAAGGAGCATTTATCTGTTAATGGTTAATGTTGGAAGACAAGACAGATAGAAAAAAAGAGAAAAAACAACAAATAACAAAAGGAAAAAATACAAAAAACGCTAATGAAAAAAAAAAGATTTTTCTATTAGTTAGGGCATTTTGATTAGAAAGTATTCACGGCTAATTGGTCAAGTTCAGTAGCGGTTACTGGTTAAATCATTGTGCTCAAAACACCCAAATTAGCTAAAATTATCAAAAATAAAAGCTATAATACCGAAAAAATTAACTACAAGATGTTTAAAAATTAGTCACATTTTATTGCTGCTATTGACAATGCAATGAAAAATGTGTGAGCTTTGTTTAAGAATTAATGTCCTGCCTATTTTTAGTAATTGTAGTGTAATATTATATCCAGGGGTGATTGTGTCAAAATTCCGGAAAATTCATTGAGTTAAAAAGAAAAAAAAGAACAGTTTGATTGAAAAATTAGAAAAAATTTAAAGAAGGTTTTTTCCTTTTTCTCAATATTTCTTAGTTCACTTAAAAATATTTAAAATTTTACACATACCTGGAGAAGTAATAAAAATTTACAAATATGTCTTTCTTTCTTGAGTTTATGATTATAACAACTATTTACTGATAAAAAATGAATAGTAATCATGAATATAAGCTTATAAAGTATCTCTCTGGCTCTCCCTTACAAACAAATAAAATAAACTGTGTTTTTAAGTTCCACCTTTGAAAATTTGATTTCCGGAAACTTATGTGATCAATGATTTTTTTAAACGTCTGGAACTTCCGGAGCACTGTTAGCGAAAATTCCGGAATGCCAGCCTTCTATATTTAATACATTATCGTGAATACTGGAAAGAAACGAGTTCAGATTAACATTTTGAGGTCGAAGAATTTAAATCTGAGAGAACAGGCTAGTATCTGAGACTGAATTCACAAAAATAAAATGCTACAACTTGCACAGCAAAACTGCCAAAATATATTATTGAGATTACTTATTTACCCATTTCATAGTTCTTAATTTTTAAACTTAATAATCAAAATAATTTTCATACTTAATTACTAAATCAAACAAATTTTCGTAATTTTTTTTAAAACTGATAAGAAAGTAAAGGAACACTTTAGCATGAGCTCAAGAAAGCCTTCTTTCAGATGATGAGTCTGTTTTGGGTACAGGTTCTAGATGGGTCACTATCATCTATGCAGGAAATTGGTGATAGTATTGGTCATATTGCATCATCCAGAGGTTCCACTACATCATCAGAAGATGAATTAAATTATCCCGAATTAATTAGAGACGCTGCAGTAAAATGCAAACTGAAACTTAAACTTTGATTTCAGCTTTGAGCAAGGTAGATTCATAGTTGATTTCTTAGTTGCACCTCGATTATGAGGTTGCAAATTGTAATCCAAACTCTTTTTTTAATTGTATTTGCTATTAGTTCAAAATTTTAGTATAATTATTTAAGTATTGTTTTAATCATGTCCACTGCCCCTTTTATCCGCAGGGAATCAGGCCACGGGATAGGGTCAGGAAAATGATAATATTTTTCAGCATTATTGAATATCGTCTTTGTTCTAAACTGGGTGTGGCTAGTTGCATATTCTTGCTCCTTAGATTTCTCAGTCAGGTAGGACATTTGACTTTTAAAATGTATAAGCCAAAAAAGGAAGATCTTTTAAAACTTGCTACTGAACTGAATATTCAACCGTCGTATGTAACTGAGATAGAAATTAAAACATTGATAGATAATTCCGATACATATAAAAATGATTTTAAGTTTGTGCTAGAAATGTTAGAATATATTACTAAGGAAAGAAAATAAGCAGGGGGGAAGAATCAAAGCAAAAACAGATGGAATTAGAATTAGAGAAATTAAAAATTACCAGACTAAAAAAAGAATTGCAACTCTAACAAATACAAAGTCAAAATTTAGAGTGTAGCAAAGATAGCACTGCATCTCAGTTTAGTGGAGGACTAGAACCAATTGCGCATCAGGATTTAGAAAGTTTAATATGTAGTGTAAAAACATTAACATTAAAGCTAAAAACTTTACATTTATTGTTGAACCATAACAAACTAAAATTTTGAGACTTGATAAATATATTACATTAAAAAGGTACTTACTTTCTTTTTTGTTGTGTAAATAATACAGGCATCTTCTATAAAAGCATCATAGGTTTTAATTTCTGAAGAACGAACGCATTGATATACCTAGAAGAAAGAAGTTCTATTGAAACTGGACTCCAAGTATGATTTGTAAAATAATAATACTAATAAGAACCACAAAATGGGAATTAGTTTAATAATAAGAACCTCACAAATTATGTGATGAGGATGCAGCAATTTTTGGAAATTTGGCGGTAAAGTTGTGGCTGACTTAGTAAACAATTAAAGTAGAAAAAAACATTAAAAAAAATTTATGCTTTATATTGTTCTCTTTCTTTTGATTAGTGTTTCAATTATTACAGGTCAGAGTATTATAGACTAAACCATGCTTCTGTTTCAAGTTATGTTAATCAACAGAACATAATGTGGCAAACCATTGCTGCTGAATTTTAAGTAATTCATGTTATATTCATAATCAACATCCCAGAGATTATTAAACTTTATTAAAGGGATGTGAAGTGAGTCTAGAAGCCGAACATTTCTTCAAAATTGTTTGTAAAAAATATTGCTATAACAGGATACAGCTCTTTCACAAACTATTGAATTCGACAGCAAAATCGCCCAAATTGTTCCTAAAAATCTAAATTTAAATACAAACTTTTTTTAAAATTTGATTTCTCAGTATTTTTTTTGTCTAACTTAGATTAAATTTTGTAATTTGACACATAAATTTACGTTTTTCAAAATGATGTAAAAATTAACATACATTATAATTTACAATTTTTAAGATTATTATTTAATATAATATTAAAAAATAATGAATTATTAAAATTATATTTTGCATGAAACTTTCTTTGGATAAATGAATTTTATAATTGTGTGCAAAAAGTCTTCAATTCACTTAAAAATATTTCCACTTATGGCAAAATATAATTTAATCCTTTTTAAATAAATAAAAATCATTAATATAATCTGTAATATATTTATGCCATAACCTTGAATTGAGTGCAGAATAAAATTTATTGTTAGATATTCCCTCTACATCTGCCAAACACATTAGCATAGAATTCAAAATCCGTTATAGGGTTAGCAATGTTTGATCGTGTGAATTTTTTAGCCAAAAAGTGTGTGCTGAAAGCAAGTAGAAATATTTTTATAGAGGCTACATTATAATTTTATGAACTGTTCTTTTTTATTAGTTTTATTTTTGATAAGATGATTTTTCGTTACCTCCAGATTTTTTTAAACTAGACTTTTTTTTTACTAGAACTTTTTTTTTTACTAGAAAATTCCATTAAATGTTATTTGCTATGTTGTTTTAATCTTTTTATTGTATTGATTATTTGCCTGTCATCATATCATGTGTTCTGTTTTTAATGTGAGTATGGTTGGGGACATTGTTATGGGGGTAACTTATGAACTTGGGAATTATTTCTAGTATTCTAATGAGATTATACCACACATAAATTCAGTAGAACAGAGTACCAAATATTATGATATTAAAAAAAACGCTTTTCATTCTGTATGCAACTATGACTTCTTTTAAAAATTGAATTTTGTTTTATTTTTATCATCAGGATAATAGTTCCTGAATAGAAATGGACAGAAAGTAACATTTACAAATAATTGTTAAGACATTTACTTATACTCACAACAAGCATAACTGATGTGACAAAAGATCTTAAAAAGACAAGCAAACAAGTGAAACAAAAACGATACTTGCTTTCAAAACTGAGTTCATATAAGAAAGTTTAGTTCCTTCCAACAACAGCTTTATCTTTTCAGCTGAGGTAGTCAGATTCAGCAAATCAGCTCTCACCAAGACACCCGTTTTATATTCATTCAGAGCAAACACATTCAGTCCTCTGAAATTCAGTTCCACTGAATAGGAGTTTGAAGGAGGTTCATCTCTCTTCTCATGAATTGGGGAGGAGGGAGAGCTGAAGCAGCTGTTCATTAGCTTGGTTGCGTAGATCAAAAGATTTGCTGAATTGGGGTACCACTGCAGTTGGCAACCATCGAACATACACTCGATGCAACAGTCTAAGTTATTCTTCCTGGCCTAACAAAACGGAAGAAAGTAATATATTTTAAAATGAATAGTAAATACGTTTACTAACCACACTAATGATTAATTTTTTTAAAATAAATTTTTCTCTAAATAGAAGAGCTGAGAGGGAGTGACATTTTTGATCCAGAAAAGTTCTTACTTAGCTCTATAATATTGTCAAGTCTTTATATTCTAAACATGAACCTTTTTATTGATCTGCAAATGGATGGGCATTCAGATATTGCACTTGGTAGGCACGTAAGTTTAAAAAAGTAAAAAAGACTAACATTACAATACATTAAATAAATAATACCAAAAATAATAAAGTGATAAGATATTATTTAATTAAAAAACTTTATTCGCTTCAATAATATACAGATTGGATATAACAATTAACATGTTTCGAGCGCTGAAAAATAAGCATCCATTTTCAAGACTAGCAACGAAACAAAAGTGATTTGAAGTATAAAATGCAAAGTTACCAACAAAATATCAGAAATAAAGCAGAGAATCAAAACCTCAGTAGCTAAGAGTGAAGGAAAATAAACATGAAAAAACAGAACAAGAAAAAGAACAGGAGACACGAGTGGAACAAATCAGGGTAAAATGTATTTCACGTTCTATGAAAAGGTGGTGAGCAATCAGCATTCATGAGATTCCAGGGCATCAAGATGAAACAATGTGACTGGGGTGGAAATAATTTTGGTATTTTCTATGCGCAAGATCCCAACAAAGCGCAGCAATTGATGATTCCTCGTATTTTTGATAATGAACATACCTATTTGGGTTTTTTAGGCTTAAATTTAAAAGAGCGTCTGGTTTGTCCCATGTAGTCCATCAAAGCTGTGTTGTCTAATCAAGTCAATTTTTCCAAGGTGAAACCCTCTATCTCACAATAATGATTGCAAATATAGATAGTATCCAAAACATCTCTTCATAAAAAATGTGCTTTATATTATGTATAAATTATTAACTAATCTTACACTAATAAGTGATTATTTTATAATTCTTACAAAAAACTGGTAACAAAACACTGAAAAAAAACACTGGTTAATAATGCGTTTAGTTAAAAAAAATCTTTAAAAAAATAACTATAAACCAAAAGAGAATTTTAATCCACTCACAAGAAGTTAAGTAAATGAAAAGATTTGGGATAATGCATCTTCCCAAAACACTGTTTCAAAAAACTGATTCCGGCTTTCTATGTTTCAGGTTAAAAGCTATTTTAACCACATCACTCAAAGAATAACATTAATCCATAAAAATCAAATATAATAAATTAGCATTATGATGCTTGAAATTATTTTGATTAATTTATATATCTAGAACTGTCAGTGCATGTTTTGTAACAGTTCAACAACATTTACCTTTAAAAAAATAAGAGTCTGTACTCAAAAAAATAAAGCCTAAACAATAAAATGAGTGTAGTATATGAAAAATAATGCTATCTTTCACATTCAGTTATCTTTAAAATAAATTGAATTTATATTAATAAAGTTATGAAAAGAATAATTAAATTATGCTGTTACACAATACTAAAAAATATTATGAAAAGCAAATTCTATGAGTTGAACCAACCTTTAGTAGAGCAACACCAATAGCAAGTGGAATATTGCTATAATGATGGCGTTTCAACATTCCAAATTCCACAAAGCTGGAATCTCCAATTTTTAAGTACAATGTTTCGAGCAGAAGTTCGACGCTGAAAATATAAAAATATTTAACTATTTTGGGTATACCTATTGATAAAGTTATAAATATTTGTTGGATAAAATTAAATAAATTCATTTAAACAATAAAAATGTAAAATAATGAATCAAATTATGAATGAATGATGAAAAAGTTTAAATATACGATTTTTTTTAAAAATTTATCTCTAAAAAATTGACTAATTTCTTGTATTTTATATTAGATATTTAAAAAAGTTTAATGTTTGTACATTATGAATGTTCATAACAATTATTTTAAAAAGAATGCAATGCAAGAAAATGAGAATTAAAAAATCAGGACAATTGAGCTTAAGCTAAGTAGTCAGGTAAAAAGGATTTACAACAAAAAAGCTAAAAACTTACTATATGTTTATTCTATACATTAATTTAAATACAAACATACATTAGAAACAAACCACTTTTACAATGTACTGTTCAATATTATGAGAAGTTCGATTCAGAGAATTTATATAATAATAATTAAAAAAACTAAAAAGTAACTGAATATAAAAAATTTTAGTTTACAAATTTAAAAAAAAAATAGAAGATGGAATTTGAAAAATTCATGCGATTAACAAGTACGCATGTGTAAGATTTCAAAACTACATACTGAAATCTTGCAATATATAAGTGAATTCTGTAATACAGAGGTAGCGAAGTGCTCTGAATCAGTTCAACTTTTACTTTGTAAAGATTCCCTTGATTGTAGACTCATTAAACAATATAGTTCAAATATTCCATATTATTCTTTATTTGTCCAGTATTAGGCAAAAATTTTGATAACAGTACGCTGCATTTGGTAAAAATGTTGTCTTTTGATATTTAAAATAATTCTTTAAGAAAAAGAAATTTGAACAAAATATATTATTGAATTTAAGAAATAATAATTTTTGATTCATATCTTTTGGAAGCTTAGGAATTATTAATAAAGCACCATTTTACGTAAATTGCACCAATCAGATTCTTAATTTCTTGAAACAGATGTTGTTTGAAATTTTATTTAAATGATAAAGTTTAAGTAATATACAATCTTTACAGTACTGTATAATATTTTCTATTACAGATAAAAATTTGTAACTATATATTATAGATAAAAGTAACTCTAAATCTCTCGTTTAAAGAGCGAAAATTAGTGGGAGAATACCTCCACTTTTAAATAAATTAAATAACATCTATTGCATAGCATATATATTGTTACTTGCATCGATTGCATAGACAAACACTTTGCAAAAGCATAAAAACAGAAAAAAAATCTTAAAAATACTTTTTTTAAAGTGATAAAATTGAACAAAACGTCCATTATATTGAACGTTGGGTCACAAGAGGTTAAAGAATCAGACATAAAATAAATGCTAAAAATAATTTAAGTTTTATGATAAATATTTATAACAACCTTGATCCTGTAATCTGAGATGTGTTTTGAACAGCACCATTTTCAATATCTAAAACGAATAATAATAAAATGATTAGTTACATTTGCTGTTTTTAACACCCCACTTATTAACATTAAAATGGAATTTCATATGTGACATAACAATTTATAGAAGAGTAAGAAAATTCTAACAAAAGTATTTTGATACATATGAATTGAAGTTATTTTTAGTCCTAAGAGAAACATAATTTATAATGTGAAATCAAATTGAGAATATTTTATATATTACATTCCCATATTACTGAGTCTCTTACTTTATTTATTCACTTTAAGTAGCAATTAAAGAAATGTACAAAACTTACTTTAAAATATCTATATAATACTTCATTTTAAACTCAAATTCTTGGGTGTTGCAGTTAGGGTGTGATAAGATATATAGAATCATTAAAACAAAGTAATTTAAGCAGTTAGTTTGACCATGAGCCATGTTTTAACATTACTTAATTCAAAGCAAACTGAAAAAAAAAATTTTTTTTCCAGAACATTTGAAATTTTAAAGCTGGAATTCTGCCATTTCTAGAAAATTTTTGCTATTTATATATTAATTTGTTAAATAATTAATTTGTACATTTAAAATTCATTGCCACAAGAGTATCAGACATATTTCTTTCATGAATTTCTTTCTATTAGAGTTTGGTAACACCTCGGGAATTAGATAAACTTTAAGCTTCATCTTCAGATCTTTTAATCCTTCCCTTGTTCTTTATGGACCTCCATAACGAATGGCCTGAGTTTGAAAGCATTTTTGTCCAATCTCACTTCAATATTGATGTGTGACAAATTTATGCACAATATATTTACCTCATCAAGGATTTTAAATATATATTAATACTATACTTAACATCTTGTATATACAAAATACTAACATAACCGTTCAGATAATGCTTCCTAATAATATAAAAATTATGTAAACAAATGGATTTTAGAGTAAACTTGCTTTTGATGGCAATGAAGTGTTCCAGAGTGCTTTGAGCTTTAATTAAGCCAATGTTGAATGATTCACAATCAGGAACCTTAAAAGAGATGCTCACATCATCTATGCCAATAGTTGTCTTCATTCTGTAGCCTGACAAGATTTCATACACAGATTTGCCCCTAAAAATATAATTTAAAAATAAAAATACAATTTTAATGTTATTGATGTCAATATATAGCTTATCAACATCGTGATTAATGAATTAAATCTCAAATTTTATATGAAAACAATTGTGAATAATGCTTATAAATAAAAAAATAATTTACCTTTTAAGGGAGGACTCAGATTTGGATTTCTCTTTATTATTGTTAAGAAGCAGAGCTTTCAGAAAATATTGTAACACTTCTTTCTCATACAGGACATGTAACAGAGACAGATTAAATTTCATATCTAACATCTTTTCTGCCACCTAAAATCATTAAAATCCACAGTTATTTTCATTGCATAATTATTACGCCAAAGGGATGAGACGTTCACCCTCACACCAGTAGAGAGTACATTGTGATTGTAAAGGAAATGCTCCAAATTGGCCTGAAAATCAGAATTGCATTATATTTTGCAAAGGTGTCTGCAATGTTAATGGGAGAAGATATCCATTGCAAGTGTATCTTACGAGGAGATAAAAGACGCTCAAAACAACCACTCTTGTATTATCTTTTAGTTGGTTGAATACGAGGACGGCCGGGTCTCTGTTATAGCAGAGACTTATATCAATTTTAACCATCAGCTAGTATTATTTAATCATGTTATTATTTTATGCGTATAGATAGAATGTAGATTTTATCTGATCACCGCCACCGAAATTCACCGCCATTATCCACTTGCAATGCCATCATTACAGGTGCCCACGGGCACAACTTCGGATGAAAGTGTGAAGTGTCCGCTTCACGGACAGGTACACTGAAACAAAACTCAGTTCAAGTTCAAGTATCTTTTAGTTCATGCAAAACAAACAAAAAAAAACTAAGTTTTTTTCCGACCCGTACTGGGTGCTCTGCCTGCCAGGCTTTTTAGATCCTATTCTTGATTGCCTCACAAAACATAATCGTTTTGAGCACTTACGAATGGTCATTGACTTCTGCAGAGTGTACAACATTGTGGAGATGGACTTTAGTAAAAACAAAGCAACTAAAAGTCAAAATAAAGCCTTTACAAAATCTTTCTCTATTAAATTTAAATAATTTATTCAGGGCTCGTAGCCAAATTTTTCAACAAAAAATAAATACCTTTTAAGTACTTTAAAAAAATATCATAATTAGTCAGGGTTGGTAAGTTTTTGACAATTGATGGTTTTATTTGCTTGCCAGTGAAGAAGACGTCGATGCCTCGCCAATGATAAAATTAACAAGAGCAGTAAAATTTTCTATCGCTATTAGAAAAAAAAATTGACAATGTTTAGTCGGTCCCAGTAATCAGCAAAAATACGAGAGATTTTTCGATTTGATTCCAGAGGACGGAAAATGAAGTCTGAAATTGAGAATCTCTTGCAAAATGCAGCAGAGTTGGACATGAGAGACAAAAATCCTTCCCACTGAATCCAGCTAAGTATACGCAAAAGCGGATCCGCATTTGCGTATACTGAGGATTCCAACTAGTATTTAAAATGAATGGCGTTTTCATACACTACGGACCGAAGGTACGGCGATATAGATTGGGGTTGAATTAATTGTGAAGACATTGAAAAAGACGATGTCTCTTTGCATAATTCGTGGCGAAAATCAACATGGTAAAGAAAAAATATCTCATTTTGGGAAAGGAAAAATAAGCACTTTTTAAAAACACCCATTGGAAAAAGCACCTTTAAGGGATTTTAAAAAACGAAAATCAAAAATAAGCACTTTTAAGCACTATTTAAAAATGCTACGCACCCTGTTATTATAGGTATAGAGCAGTTCTCAAAAATTGGGAGCATAACATACATTTAAAATTTGAGCTCTGACAACAACTACGTTTTAATTTAATTCACAGTAAAAATTTATAATTTTATCTAATGACAGAAATCAACATAATAAAATATTGTAAAAGTTTTATTATCAATACCATAAACATTTTTATTAAATATTTTCTTTTATAAAACTTATTAAGTACATTTTTTATAAATTTTTTCTCTATCTATATCTCTAGCCTCTATCTGGAAAATACAGTCTAAATCTAAAACGTTTAGCCAGAAGAGCGGTTGTTGAAAGTTTGAAGATTTTAACATTAGTTTTACTTAATGAGTATTTCTCAATATTCTTAGAACTATATTTTTTAAATATTCTTAAAACTAAGTGAATAAAAAAAATAAGTACAATTAATCTAATCGTTCTTGCGAAATTAAAAAAATTAGACTTTTTTTAATATTCTATTACTTAGAAATCATAATAAAAAAACTTTTTTTTTACAATATCAAAACTTTATGGATTTTAAATATTAGATTTTATTGTATTAATAGGAATAATAGCAAAATGTCCTTTTCTCAGATTTATTTTGTCGAATTTTCAAATTTGTTTTCAAATGAAGAGTTTATCCTAAGCTATATAGCATTTTTGAAAGAAGAAAAGTTTGATGAAATTAACTAATTAAACACTTTAGAATTTCAAAGTTAACTATTGTTAATCATTAACTTCAAACAAAGTTAATTATTAACTTCAAAGCATTCTTATCAACAGACATCATCTAATATACTTGCATCAGTACATCAATTTTTGTGAGATCTGTGCACAATTAAGATGTTTCAATTCATTAACCCCTTACACTTTGATCTCAAGGTTGCTTTCAATTGAGTCAATAATTTTTTAGTATTTTCTAAGAGGCTCTATAAACAAGAGTATTTAATTGCGCATCTTTCCATTTCAAACACCTGCCCGGCCAATAATATCGAACAAAAGAATCGGTGTACGACGAATTTCAAAATAGACTTAACCATTTAAAGTCAAAGAACATATGCTCTACCATAACTTTTTAATTATAAACAGAATTAACATCATTCTTAAATAAACGAAGAAAAGCCTCACTTAGTTAGCTCACCTCACATTCATTTTTTTTAAAGAATAGTATCTATAAGTTTACAAATAAATATGAACGGTATATGAATGTGCAGGTCCAAATGTAACAAACAAAACAAGAGTAGTTATTTTAACACAAATTAGAATAAAACAAGTACTTCAAACTTCTTCATCCATCCTTAAAACAATTTTCCATGTATTTAATTATTTTCTATAATTTTGTGAAATATTTCTGCAACAAAATGCCATATGCCTTACAAGTGAAATATAGGATTGTCCAAATTATGTAATGTATATACAAAACGCCAATACCCCCTCCCCCATACATATATTGTTTCAGAGAATTTGGTGTTCTAACATTTAATGTAAAGATTTAGTATACTGCTAATTTTATTGAAATAGAATACATTGCATAAAAAGTGAATATTTAGTACTTATAACATAGAAATCAATCAAATGCAGAATTAGCTGCAGCTAAAATTATTGATTCCACCTTTTGAGAAGTACCCTATAGGTAATTTGTTTTTAATAATTATTTGATAATGTCATGGCCTAATATGATCAAGTCAGTCAGTTTGGAGTTTTTCGTATAGTTTGCTTAGGTAAGTTCCTACGGTATACAATTATAAAAGAATTGAATATTTTTTGTTTTGTTTTCAAGACAATTTTTAAGACTTCTTCATTAATATAAAAGAAAAAATCAAAATGAGTCAGGTCCCATCAGACAATGAGTCAATATGTGCAAAAGCAAAATCTATTATCACTTGCAATTAGACTGGTATTTATTGCAATACCTAAGAATAGCAGGGACATTTAGTTATAGACAGATTAAGAGAATTTAACTAAAAGGGTGTTTCAGTCGAAACTATTTTTATACTTTTACAAGCAAGTTAAATGAGTATCCAAATTAAGTACGACCCATATC
This sequence comes from Parasteatoda tepidariorum, assembly GCF_043381705.1. Lineage (NCBI taxonomy): Eukaryota > Metazoa > Arthropoda > Arachnida > Araneae > Theridiidae > Parasteatoda > Parasteatoda tepidariorum. The sequence goes on from NC_092209.1 coordinate 2,360,335, forward strand.
ATAACATTTAAATATGGTGTTTTGAAGTCAATATCTTAAAATCCTACAGAATATACAATTGTTTAAAAATTCAGTTAACAAATTAAGTACTTTTATTACAAATATTTGTGTCACAATTACTTTTAGATCTTATTAAAATTTTTGAATCTCAATACTATTTTAAAACCATCAATATTACAATATTTCATTTTAAAATCAACGTTGAACAGCTAACCTAGTTTTGGATTTACAACTATCGATGTTTGACTTTGTAACCTAGTAATTTTGATCCAAACACAGAAGACAAGAGAACTCCTGGATCAAACATTGGGACTAATGACAAATGAACCTGCATTTGCCTTACATAGAGAGAGAAACAACAAAAACCACTCTCCATAGTTAGTCTGACAGTAAGAAGAGCATCACAAGATTTGATAAGATTTTTAATATTGTTATACTTACAGTGAAATCTAAGCTGCAGTTTACTAATTGTCCGAACTGAACATGATCGCTGGCAGCAGATATTTCTTTCACTTCAATCTTTGAGGTTAGTGATGGAAGGAATTCAGACTCCTTAAATTTTCCCATTTCTAAGTGGAGTGCAACAAACTTGATGCCAAAAGTAAATGTTCTTAAAAAAAACAAAATTAAAATAAGTAGAACAATAAAAATTATTAAACCAGAATCCATCAAAAATAAAGTTAACTAATAAATTTAGATTTAAGGGAAATATAGACGAATGTGTTGCATAAAAATTATGGGGAAATTCTGCTCTAACTATTTAATGGTTATAAACTGTAAAATGGAACACAATAGACTGTTCCAGAGGAGTTTAAAATTATAAATCATGCATGTCTAGAAAAAAGTTTGAGAATTAATGAACATTGCTTCATGATTTGAATTTTATTATTAAAAACTAGACTTCTATTTTAAAGTTAGAGCAAATACAATTTTTAACGAAAACTATCTATATTTGTTTTATAATTTTTTTTTTTTACTCAATTACTTTGGCTTATGAGAATCAACCCCTTAATACAATTCCATAGTATTTCTTCCTAAGTAATCATAGTTATCAAGGAATAATTTTTCTCTCTGTATGATTTAGAATTATTTTACATATATTTTTTAATTACAAAATATAAGGAAAAAATAACTTGATATTAAAAGCTAAAGTGAAAAATTTTCAAAGTGGATAGTGACAAGAAAGAAAATAGTTCAGCTTTAGATTATGACAAACATGTCACATTAATTAAATTAATAGATAGATAAAAGTAGTACATGGCAATGTTTGATAATTTTATGAAAACTCTTCATGCCAGTTAAAGGTTATGGTACTTGATACTTACAAAAATGCAGTTTTTGTAAATTTGAATTTTGGATGCTTAGAATTTCTTTTCATGCGTTTTCTCTTTGATAATAAATCAAAAAAGAGGTAACTGCAAGAATAAACATAGAAGATAAATTTTTAAACTTACCGATGTCCACCTTTCATCATAACTTTCACAGAAAAAGAGTCAACGGATATGTCTAAGATCTGTCAGCAAAGTAAAATAAACAAATTAAAAAATGTACAGTGTGAAAAAAAAACAGAAATAAATAAGCCCAAAAACATGCCTCTTTATTATTATTTTTGTTTTACTCTTGTTTCCTGTGGCTTTTCTAGTTTTGTTTTTACCTTGATTTTCCATTTTTCGTTGGAAACTTTACTTTTATATTTTGAATCACTTTTGTTTCTTCTCATTCAAGTCTGACAAGTTTTAAGACAACTTGAAACATGTTGAGTTTTCATTTCCATCGGCCATTTTGAAGCCAAAGAAGTTTTCGAATAGAATAACATATTATCATTTCAGTTTAGGGGCGTTAAACGTTGGTTTAGACACAAAGAGAGGATGAACAAAAGAATATGTGTGAAACAAGTGTACAAGACAAGTGCAGGCGTTGGAAGAGGGTCGACCTCAGCGAACGTTCTTAGTAAAAGCCAACAATAGGAGTTTCCTAATTAAGTTAGTAACAATAAATTTACCCATATAATTTAAGTTAAAAAAAATAGGTTCTCAATTAAAAAATTTACTGTTTGATAATTGGCTTTATTGTCCAATGAGTTTGATGACCACTGTCATACTACTCTAAAAAATACACAAGCATTTTCCACATCACTTAAGATTTATTTCACTTTAAAAAAAATTACAACAGAAATTATGCTTACATCTAAATAAAAAGCAAAAACATAAATCGGAGCACTCTGAATCTCATAGCTTTCGGTCATCAAAAATTTATTCTTCTTAATCCTTATTTGATTTACTTGAATAAAACCTACCTAATTACTTAAAAATTATTTTCCTATTAGATTTAAATAAGTAATTCCACACAAAACATAACATAATCGGGAAAACAGAAATCGGAGTACTCTGAATCTCATAGCTTTCAGTCATCAAAAATTTATTTTTCTTAATCCTTATTTGATTTACTTGAATAAAACCTACCTAAATTACCTAAAAATTATTTTCCTATTAGATTTAAATAAGTAATTCCACACAAGAGCTATTCTCAAATATAAATTTTAAGCCAACTTTTCATTGAAAAATAGTAAAACAGTTACCTTAGGAACTTTTTTAAACTTTTGTTGGATGTTAAGATCATTAAGTGGAGGAGGTGAATCTTGTGGCTGTTTTTTAGAGTGCATACCATTCACAGCATAGTTCCTAAACTTCACAAGCGAAAAACCTATGAATATATATGTAAAGAATATGGCAAGTTAAGGAAACAACTCAATGAATAATTATTCCAAATATTATATAATAATTAATTATGTTATATAATAATATTATATAAATATTATATAATAATATGATGCAATAATTATTCTAAATAATTATTACACTTAGAATAAGCTTATTCATCACATTTAATAATAACACAATACCATTATTTGAAACAAATAAATTTGAAAAAAAAAAATCTCACCTTCATATAACATCAATTCAGGATCAGAAATATTTAAAGAAACAGCCTAAAAAGGGGGAATAAGTAAATTAATAAATAAATTAATCTTATTTCCGGGAATAAGATTTATTTACTTCATAAAACAGTTTGCTACAACAATACAAAAATTAAACAAAATATTCACTTGAAGTAAAAAAAAAAAACCTAATGTTTCCTTACAAGAGATTGAAAGAAAGAAAATTAGCTAAAATGGATCTATGTGTGAACTTACTTGCAAATAAAAGGAATGATGAAAATTAATGAATGAATTAAGTTAATGAATGAGTACTGATTTCTAAGCAAAATCAAAAAAAAATTTGAAAGATATATAAATGATTTGAGAATAATTAAGTGGAAAATTTCAAAATGATGCATTATTATCCCTTTAACAGAGTAGTTAACATTTAGTTCTCATTTTAGAGCCAACTATTTGTAGTCAAATAATAACAATCAGTTTTAAAGAAAAGAGAATATGTTCTTTTCAAAAACTTTTACACCATCATGACAAAATAACTAGTTTCTGACAAAGAACTCTTTTCTTAATTATATTAGCCACCATAAAAACAATTTATACACAATTTTAAATGTATTCAACATTGAGTGGCTCATTATATTCTATAAATTAATAATTACTTAACCTAATTATGTAAAAAAAAATAATAAAATTCAAAATTATAATTGATCGAACTATTATTTAAAAAGGTTATCAAAAGTATTTTTTAGATTTAAATAAAAGTTATTTATAAAAGCTTATTCAACAAAACATTAACAAGGTCAATATTATTGATCATACCAAATTTATAAAGATATGTAAAGAATTAAGCAAACTTAGAAAACTTTAATGCATTTATATTACAAATGTAAATTATTGAATTTCAATAAAAATTCCCTAACAAATTTTTATAATTTTTTTTTATTGGTTCAGTATTTCTTTCATGAAATGATTAAAAAATTTAAATAATTTTGAAAAGTAAATATAATGGGCATTGAAGCTAAATATTTGTGTCATAAGTAAACTATTATATGGTCACCTAATAATATTTAACAATTCCGAGATAATTAAATTTTTTATTTCAATTGTTTTTAAATCTAATCATTCAGAGATGAATTAAACGCTTTTTTGGAATGACAAATCTGAATAACATAAGATTCTTTGCTGTATTTAAAATAGTGAAATTCCCTCACTTCTTAAAATCTTGCATCTAAATATTGTTGATTTTTTTCATAAAATAACTTAAGAGTACTGAAAATTTTAAAAGTAATTATACAATAATAAAAAGTAATATGTAAAAAAAAGCATTTAGAGAAATTTTTTTTAAAAAGTACAATAAATGTTTAAAAAAACTTTATGCAATTAGTGGATGGTCCCTCAAGTAAAAATTTTACTATTCAGAATCTCAATTAATTTTTATCTTTATTAAATTAAATGAATAAAGGGGAGATGGAAAGGAAGCTTTGTGATTCTTAACTGCTCTGGGAACCCACATGAAAATACATAATTAATGAATGATCTCCAAGTTCAAGGATTATGGTATTAATCTATATATAGAAGACAGCAAAAAGGTCATTAGCTTGCCAGTGACAAAGAAGATAGTACTTAACCAACGATGAAATTAACAAGAGAAATAATATTTTCTTTTGCTAATAGGGAAAATAAATTTTTGGCAATGTTTAGTTGGTTCCCGAGATTTGCAAATGGATTCTGGTTGAATGAAATGTGAGAAGGCTGAGTAGAAAAATGTGAAAACCAGCTTTTTGCCTAATTCGCGGCGAAAATCAAAATGTTAAAGAAAATAATCACTCATTTTGGAAAGGGGGAAAATAAACACTTTTTAAAAATGTAGCGCACCCTGTCTATTCTCCTTACTCACAACCTTGTTCTTTGCTAATAGAATTTTCTTTATTTTTTTGGATTATTTCAAAACTAATTAAAATAGCTTCTGATAATTAAAAAGGAATATCGAATTATGAAAATTCAATAGAGAAAATTGCTTATTAGATTCCCTAGAATTTGCTTCATTGAAAATGTGTCTTTAAATGAGAAACTAATTGACCAAATACAATTCAAAAACCAATCACAATCACTAGATAAACATAATTTTTTGTGTTATCATCAAGAAATTTTTCAAGTCAAAGCAAAAAATCAGTGACTTTCTTACATAAACATAGGGTGGTGTTTGTGATTTGCTGACAAGGGAGGGGTACATTGCAAAAATATGCTCAGGTAAATATTTGAACAGTCCCTTATAAACTACATTTTTAATATTAACAATTAAAGTGATCTCCCCCCAAAAAAATCACGACTTTAAAAATGAGTGAAAATACGAAACATGCATCCAGAAAACAATGAGTGATTAGAATAAAAGGTGTTCACATTTAAATTCAGAAGATAATTTTATACAAGATGAGGTTTGAACAAGAAGGGTGATGACGAGGCATGGAAAAACATTTTTCTTGCTGTGCAGTGTTATTAATATTTCAGGAGATGAACAAAATTATGGAGATACTGATATGTAATCATTATATAAACAAAACATTTCCTCAAAGCAATTTCACTAAAATTAAAGGGATGTATAAATTATGTAGTCACTAATTTGTTAATTTTATGTTTAGTGATTTTACTTGCTATTTAAGAATCAAAATTAGAATGGTAGATAAGGAAATGGCGACCAAATATTTTAGGCTAGCAAGTAAGAACCAGAGTTTGACGCGAGAATAACAGAGTCTGAGAGTTGACACTAAAGATGGTAATTATAATACTTTGAGTTTCTGATATTTTTCTTGTTTTAATGATATTTTGATGATATTGAAATTATTAAGATCATACTGGAATCTTATTTTACGTAAATATTATAATTACTCAGCTATAAATGTGTTCCCGTTTTCAATTTTAGCATTCTTTCATGGTTTTGGACACCAAAAGTTCCTTAAACTGCATGTGTTAATATTTAAAAAAAAATTTCATTTTTTTCATAAAAATAGTGGTGAACAAAGATTTAGTTTTGTTAGAAACATTTAGACTTGAAATTTCATGCCCTTCTATAGAGTATACAAATTATGGAAGCATATATAACTTTTTTGTTCTGTAATGTCATTAAACAAATTTTAAGGGATAAAACTTTCATTTAAAAACATTCACCTAATTACATGATTTTTTTTATTTACAATCAGGCAAAATTTTTATTTATTTATTTAGTATAATTTTTTTTGCTTATCAGAATAGGAAACATGCAGATTGTTACTTCAAAAAATGTGAAACATTGAAGTTGGTTTACTTAATTTGATACAAATCAGATTGATAAAAAATCACATCAGAAATTTCTGAAAGCTTTAAATATGACCCTTTAAATTTCTGATTTTGATTCTACATTGCAATTTGCAAAAGAAATTGCAATGTAGAATACAACTGTTTTCATAAAATTATCATAGTTATGTATATGAAATATAATTTATAATAATAATAAGATAAATATAGCAGGAGCAGGAAGAAAATAGCTTTGTTAAACACAAGTAATGGAAAAGAAATTTCATTCTATAAACTTAATTAAAGAAAATGTAAACTTCTTTGAAAGAATATTTTACCTGTATTTTTATTTCATCACCAACAGTTATTAAAAAAGTAAAATTAACATTGGACGAAAAATGGCATATGCATGCCTCTGTTGAACGTTGTTCATTTTCTTCCTAAACAAAATACATAAATAACTCAACATAAAGCTACAATTGATTAAACATATATTTGCAAAGAAATAATTAGCAAACAAAAATATGCAAAAATAAAAAATTTCAAAACTAAGAAGAACATGAAGCAATAATTTACACAGTAAAAATCCATTTCTTGGGAGAACAGGTTTTACAAAAATACTATTCTGGCAATGAAATTTTTGAAATATTATCAGTTTAATACTTATAGCACCTATGCAACTAAATAATTCGAAGTTAGTAAAGGTTAAAGCTTAATATTTAATTGGTGAAACTAAATACAGTTTTCATAAGTTCTAATTTTAATGGATGACTTTTAACCAAGATGTAAAACTTCAGTTACAATAGGATTAAATATTGAAACAGATTTGTAAAGAACTTTTAAATGAAACTATGAATAATAATAAGAAATCGTATTTTATTAATATGAGAATCAGATTAATAGTTTGATTCTTTATTCTTTGTGTCAATTTTTTAAAAATTTTATTTACTAAGCGTTATTTTTTAAATTCTTTATAGATTTTGGATTCTAAATAACTGCATCAAGATGTAAAAAATAAAAGTGGCAAACAAATAAAAGAGGCATTCAAGAAAAGTATTAATTTCACACTGAAATGTGATAAAGAGACAATAAAATATAACAATTTAAAGCAGCATCATATAAAAATAAATCAGTACCATTTTTAGACAGAATACTAAAAAAGACAGACATTTGTTGGCTTATTTTAGAAATGAAATACATAATATCTGTGAGCTTTTTATTCTGGACATAATTCAAAATGAGAGTTTAAGAAAATGAACACAGTTACTTAAGAAAATGGCCATAGCACTTGATTCCAATTTTCAAATTTCTCTGGTGAAAATTGTCCCTTTATTAAAGACAAAACAAATGAATCCAAATGAATTCCTAATGTGGTGTTGTCTACATGCTTAAATCACTTTACATCTTTTAAATTAGTCTTTCTTGAAAGAATTCTTAAAGTTAACAGTTTTTAGTAGGTTACCACAGGTTTGATAAATTTATACTAATAGTATTAAATTGATACTGTATGAATTTAGATTTTTTAACACTATTTTATTGTTCAGTGTTTTGAGATGACTGAAAAGTCACATCTGTAATATACCCAATCACTCTAACCCCAAAGTCAGGGATTATGTTTAGTATTTAAAAAGTAATGAAAAGTAAATACAAAATTTCTCGTTTAGTTATTAAAATTGGGTTGAAAGGAGCATTGTGTCCAGAGTTCATTTAATGCACTTTTTCAGATGTACCCATTTTCTTGGACAAGCTCTTTTGAGATGTGTCCATTTCTTTGCACATTTTAAAGTATGTCCATTTCTTTCATTCATTTTCTTGAACACACATTTCAAGTTGTATCCAGAATAAAACGTTTAACAGCAATGATATCATTTAATAAAAAATTCTAATGATAATTCTGATTTATAATGAAAATTTGTGACATTATAATACTTATTAATTTATGATATTCCTTTAAAAACAGCACATATACTTACAATTGAATGATGCTTAAAAATTTTCACTGAAGATGAAAGCATTGAAGTACAAACTAGGACACTATAGAAAACAAAGTGAAATCATTACATAAAACATTAATTTTGAAGTTATAAGCTAAAATGAAAATGTGATCATGAAATTTCTACCTATTAATAAACAACTCCTACAGAAAAATGTCAAGCAACTAAGAGGTACTGAACCTCTAGTGCTACTGAATCCTGTGGAATTCCCTTGCACTATCAATAAAAATTTTAAAAAAAAAGTAAAAAAATTATGAGATCGTCACATTAAAAGTGAATGATCAAATGAGTGATTTGAGTTTCCCGTGTAATAAAATTGAAAAAACAAAATATCCAGATTTGTTTTAAATAAGAAAATTCACAGCAATATCTTACAAACAAACATCGCATGGATTAACGAGGTGCAGACCGATGGTGTCAAAGAGTGATTTCTTGAATCCGCGATTCAAACTTCGCATGCCATAATAATATTGAAATATTTTAAAAAATCACAAGAATATCAACTATGACTGAGCAATGAAAGACATCCAAATTTAAAAATAAGCAAGTAAAAATTAGTAGCAATAACTGCCAAAGAAAGAGATTAAAATTCTACACACATTTACGATAGAATCATCAGCACGAGTAGCGTGTGATAAAGTGAAGATTTAAATGCGTAATTTAAAATTTTCACGTCAAATATTGGATTGATTTAATTTCAACTAAATTTTAAAAAAAAAGAGAGAGACATTATTTTGCTACAAATCCGAATTTGTAAGAAAATCCTCATTCACAGTCAAATTTATGATGTTCTTTTAAAAAAATAAAAAGTGAAAGAAAGAACATGATTTTTAGAGTGAACTATCTTTTAAACTTTCGTGATTTCATATTTATATATATGTATACATTATCTAATTAAAATTCTAACTGAAGCCAGTCATTATCGAATTTTTTTATTTCAGATAAGAAAAAAAAAAAACAAGCTTTTCTTTCGCTTCTCTAATTGCAAGAAAGTCATCTTTTAAATATGATTCTGGAGGGTAAAAAGAAAAATCAAAACTTTTTGCAGAAAAGAAAACTCAAATTTTTTACTTCATCATTCTTTATTTTCCATTATTCTCAAATAAGAATAAAAAAATTAAGAATTGATGATTTGTCTATTCTTATTTGAGAATATTTTTCATTATTCTCAAATGAGAATAGAAAAATGATGAGCATTTCTTTCCTTTCCGATGCACAAGAAAAGAATCTTTTAAAAATAACTCTGGAGAAAAAAAAATTGAAAATTTCTGCAGAATACAAAATCAAAATTTTTTACTTCTCAAAAAACCCCCCCAATTATTTCTACAAGAACTCTGTAGCATTCTGCGACAATGTCACTGTGGTACTGCCATGGAGGTCTTAGAATTAGAAAAAGTTGAACAAAAAAAAGCTTGGTTGCTATATTGCAATGCTCTAATGGATATTAAAATAACACTGCTTTTAAGGAATGGTGAATAGGACTTCATGTATCAGTCTTTGTAATAGAAGTTTCACAGTAATGGGGAGTCATACTGCACGGCGTAGACTGTATTTTTATATGTGAAACCCCAAATTCTTTGCTATGAAATGATTTAAAAAGTAATTTTTATAGCTGCAAGAAATACAAAGGATTTTAAAATAGTCTTATCATGATTTTGATGAAATGATTTAAAAAGTATTTTTGATAGCTGAAAGAAATACAAAGGATTTTAAAATAGTCTTGACATTAGATAAATCCCATAAATTATAAGCTCCATTGGTTCAAAAGAAAATATATTACTATGACAAAATATAATGCATTTCTGACACATATTTCATTTAAAGAACAAATATTTGTTGGTTTACTTTGAAAAAAAATTAATAAAAATATTCACCCTTGTGCTTCTTTGTCACTTTCACCACTACAAAAATGCAAACTAAATTCTTGAAAAGACAAATGTAATAAAAATTCTTCATCTGACTTTCCCAGCTGCATCACACTAGCATTGGATATATTAAGCGATAGAAACTAAAACAGACAAAAAGTAAAAATAGGAAATGACGTATTTTATTAATAACACTAATATATATACACAACTTTAGAATAATGGAAGAAACATTTAAACTTTTGGCATTTTTTCAAATTTCTCAAGAAATACTTATATTTTATAACTTTGAACGTGCTTAGGTAACTTGTATCAATTATATTGTTTATCATTTGCAACAACTGATCAAAATTTCGTAAAATTAGCTAAAAAAATTCATGGCAATGTGGACATTTTTGTTAAAAATTCCTTTTTTGTGTTATGTTTTCTTACTATAAAATGTTCAATAAAATTAAACAAAATGTTCGTTTCTAATTTATTGAAGGTTCCTCAAACATCTGAAAGCTTTAAATTTTTTTGATACATAGAAGAAATTGCATTACATAAACACCTCTGAATTTATACAATAATTCTCAAAGTATATCTTGAGAAATTTGAAAATATGTCAAAAACTGAAAACGTCACTTCCATTCCTGTATGGCAGTGTATATATGTATACATAAATATTTATAGATATAGAAACACCAGGGGCTATGAATCTTAAAAAATCATTTCAGGCACATAATATATTTTCAGAAAAATTTAAGCAGCATTTTTCTTTTGAATCTGAAATAATTTCAGGGTATTGTTCCTCTCTCCAGAAATTTTCAGTTTTTGTTAGACTACTGTACATGTAAGCATGGCATTGATTATATCAAACTCAGATAATGTTTAAAAGAAGTCAAGGGAGAAAAATCTCTCTCTTAAGGTGTTTGAGTTCAAATAACATATTTCAGCAATTTAAAAATAATGCAGTACAGAACCCGTTATCCGGAATTCAGAAAACCGGAAAACCAAAAAACCGGAACGAAATTCGATAAATTTCCCCGCAATTTAAAAAAAAAATTTTTTTTTTTCCTCATAAGATTTTAGGATTTTTCTTTCTTTTTTGAAAGATGTTTACCTTACCAACATTTCAAAATAAATCATTAGTGTATTACCTCATCGTTTTTTCTTATTTTTAAGATTATTTCCAAATATTTTTTTTAAGTTGGGTTTAACACTAAAAAAACGGCTTTTTGTAGCGATTCAGAAAACCGGAAAAATCAGTTATCCGGAAAAACGATAATCCCGATCGTTCCGGATAATCGGTTCTCTACTGTACATATATATATATATATATATGATAGTAGCCATGGTTGATTGTTCAGGAAGGCACACAAACACTTAGAAGGAAAGTGATATTTATTTAAGTCATTTTAAAGAGATGACAGAGCTTCACTTCTACTATTTAAATCATTTTCAAGCATTGGCGGAGTTCAAATCGCGCTCCGAAATCTGTGTGCTTTAGTTTTCATCCTAGGGAAGGTATCATAAGTTTCCCCCTCTATTTCATTAGATCTCAGAGAAAAAGAGAAACATTAATAATTATAACACAAAATGCAATGTATGAAACAAGTATATATAATGAAATATATAAATGTAATACAGTAGGGAACCGATTATCCGGAATGACCGGGAACATCACTATTCCGGATAACTGATTTTTTCAGTTTTCTGAATAGCAAAAAAAGGCCGTTTTGAGTAAAAAGTTTTCCGCCAAGGGGAGATACCTCCGTGCCAGCAGCAGCCATTCCCATGGTAGTTAACCTTTTCTAATACGGGCTTTTGCATTTTAAAGCTGAAAATTGGAACTACACAACTGTATAATTTGTTTGTCAAAACTTTATCATCTTGTGCACCAAAAAAGTGTTTAAAATGGAGCTATCACGTAAGCAGATCAGAACAATTATGTCCTATGAGTTCCGAAATAAACTCAGTGTAACTGAATGCCACAAGAAAATGTGTGAAAGTTTAGGTTTCAATTCTGTTTCTTATGATACAGTAAAAGTTTGGTTTCGGAAGTTTAATAGTAGGAATTTCAACATTGAAGATGAACCACGTTCTGGCCGCCCTATTGAGGTTGATTGTGACCAATTAAAGCAAATTATTGATCAAGACAGAAGTGTTTCAACATGAACCATTGCATTTGAGCTTGACGTTTGCCAAAAAACAATAGTAAATGCCCTCAAACGCATAAATCTAACATTTAAGTTTAACCGCTGGGTGCCTCACGAATTGACAGCTGAAGACAAGAGCAAAAGAAAAGCGGCCTGTTTGGTTCTGCTCAGAGATCAAAGAAATGAGAACATTCTGGACAGAATTGTGACCTGTGATGAAAAATGGGTATACTACAACAATACTAGCCATAAAGGAGGGTGGTCAGCACCCAGGGAATCAGCAGGTTCAGTTGAAAGACGAACGCTAACTAACAAGAAGGTCCTTCTCTGTATCTGGTGGGATTGTCGTGGAATTATCTACAAGGAGTACCTGGAAAGCGGGCAGGCTATCAACAGGACAATATACAGCAATATGTTAATCAAAGTTAGCGATGCCATTCACGAACAACGAAAAAACGAGTTCAGAAGGAAGGTGGTTCTCTTTCACCAAGATAAGGCCCGGCCACATGTCAGTGCAATGACCGGCTGGACCCTCTACATGCTGGAGTGCGATTTGATGCAACATCCACCATACAGCCCAGATATGGTGCCTTCGGATTACTATCTGTTTTCACATCTGCAGCTGCATCTTGATGGCACAATCTTCTGTTCAAATGACGAGGTCATAAATGAGGTTGATTGCTTTCTGGACTCGTGCACCCCCCAGTTATTCGCAGAAGGGATTGAAAAGTTGCCAAAACGTTGGCAGACTTTTGTTGATTTGAATGGAGATTACTATCCTCATTAGCTTTGCTGATTTTCTATGCATTTATCATTTTACAAGATTGTTTTTTTTTTTGTTTTTTTGGCGGAAAACTTTTTACTCAACCCGATATTTGGAAACAATCTTAAAAAGAAGAAAAAACGATGAAGTAGTACACTAATGATTATTTCCAAAATGATGGTAAGGTAAACATCTTTCAAAAAAGAAAGAAAAATCCTAAAATCTTATGAAGAAAAAAGTTTTTTTTAAAAAAAAAAATGGCGGGAAAATTTATCGAATTTCGTTCCGGTTTTCTGATTTCCGGATAACGGGTTCTGTACTGTATATATATATTTTTCTTAGTTTAAATTTCTTTTTTCATCCTTTTTGACTTTACTGTCATTTTTATATATATATATGAGTGTGTGTGTAACATAAAAAGATTCAGCTAATCTTTTTATGTTATTCCTTTCCTGTAAATCTTTTGGCTCATTTTATTATTCAAAACGGAAGGCTCTTTCTCACACTTTAAAAATCACATCCTGTTTTTAATCTATTTTTGGATTTAAGTTATGCATGAATTAGCATTTTCTAAGTTTCCCTTCATGATCCGTGAGAAAGAATAATTCCCCCCCCCCCGACCTATTTAATAGACCAATTATAATTATTAATGCTTCCCTTTTTCTCTGAGATCAAATAAAATAGAGGTGAAAACTTATGCTCCCTTCCCTAGGATAAAAATTAAAGTACACAGATTTTGGAGAGTGATTTGAGCTCGGCCAATGCTTGCAAATTTAAATAGCTGAAGTAAAGCTCTGTCATTCTTTAAAATGACTTAAATAAATATCACTTTCCTTCCAACTGCTTGCGTGCCTTGCTGAACATTCGACCGTGGCTGCTATCATATATATATATATATTACATGAATAAAAATAGTTGGTTTTATCAACAGTTAATAAAGGTTTTATTAATAGTTCAGTAAAATATTACTAGTACTTATTTTTAAAAACAAAATATCTCTTAAAATTGTTATAGTTGTGTTCACCATAAGCCAGAATAGGAAACAAACTCTGCCATTAGAGTGGAATATTAAATTTTGATACCCACAAAAAAACTTCCATAATCTAATCAACAGAAGTATTGGAACAAAAGAGATTTTGATAATTAAGGTTCTACAGTGAAGTCAAAGAGTAATAAGGGTTGAGGATAAAATCTGTTATTAGAAATTTGGTAAGGCAAGCAATTAATTAAAACATAGAGATTTCTGAAAATATTTATATACCTTGAGCAAAGGTTTATATAAAAGAGATGTCAAAATTGATTTTTCTTGGTGTGACTTCACAGTTGCAGATTTTTTTCTAGATAAGATCCAGTTAGCATCTCCTTGCAACCTTATGTCACTAACACATATGACTAGTAAGCTCCTGAAAACAAATTAAAACAATCTATTATCTTATCTAAAAGACAATCAATAAAGTGTTTGGTTTATTAAATTTGCTGCCAGTTATTGTATTTCATACAACAGTCACTTTCAGACAACATATTTTATATTCATTATGTTCTTCGTGATAGAGCTATCAGTCATAAAATAAAGGAGCTAATTTGTTTTGTGTTTACATCTGTTCTCCTGGAACCCTAGTGTTTAGTCCCCAAGCATGCTTGGTACTCATTTTATCAATCCCACTGAAGGGATGAAAATCTTGCTCGCGCTGAGGATCGAACCAAAAACATGTGGCACTTAAATACAATTGTTCAGTATAAATTTGTCCGAAATCCACTATACTGATATTTTTTTTAAGGTTGTAGAATTTCACAGATATTTTTTTCAATTTATCTGTACTTCCCGGATAAATTAAAATTATTCAAATTAATTTTGAGGTAATCAACAGAATCATAATAAGTCGGGTGTGAGATTATCAGTAGGCATTTTGTTTTGAATAGCGCCCAGGAATGTTTATGTCACCGTGTTATGTGTTAAGTATATTAGTTGTATCTGAAAAGATTTAATATAGTTATGAAGACAACTTTAAATTAAAATGCATTTATTATTGCTGCGAATCTGTTGTAACAATGATTAAAGATTGGTATAATTTTAGGGAATTTCGAAGGATAGAAATAGGATACACATTTAATAAGTGAGTACTTCAATGTGTTTATTATTGTATTTTTTTTATCATTGTATCTTTTTTTAATCATATGCATGTTTAGTGTTGTTAAGTGATAGTTTTGAATATATATATATTATCATATTTTTGGGAAACATTCAGCAGGGTGGTCACAAAACATGTTTAGCATTGCAAAATGATAGTTTTGTGTGTGTATATTACTATAATTTTAAAAAATTTGTAGCAGACTGGCAACAAAGCTATTGTCTGGAACATTCGATACAAATCTGCAATTTTTATTTATTTATGAAATGCATGCTTTGTGTTGTTAAAATATGACCATAATGTAAGTGAACTTCGAATTTAATAGGGTTTCAATATTCGAGTCTGTTTTCAGAATGCGATGAAAGTGGCACCAAAAAATTTGCCGAAAGTGGTTGGCGAAAAAAAAATTGACAGATTGGGTGCATGCTGATAACAAATCAGCTCCAAAACAAGTTTTACTGTGGTTCAAGAAAATAAGCATTTTATATGTGAACCATCCACGAGTAACTACGTACTACCTGTCTTACAACTCATATATACATTTTGCATGAAAACTTCCCTTCCTCACTCAGTTTAATCTGATGAATGAGAGAATGATATACCACAGGAGAAATCCATCATTTTCAACCTACATAAGTAATTTAAAGTTCACAGAAAAGTGAGTTCAGACAAACCTAGTGTAAACTATGAAATTTTAGATTCTGGAAAAATATTTTTAATCTATCAAAATGCAAACAAATTATGGCAGGATTATTTAGGATTGCACAGTTAGAAAATTATCAAGCTATTATTTGTTTACATTTTGAAATTTTTTTTAGCAACTGAAACTTCATGGTTTTCCTGAACTCACTTTTCTCTTAACTTTAAATTTTAGAATAGAAATGGAGGTAAAATAGAATGAAGCCATAAGGCATCAGTAAAGTGCTATCTTAAATCTGATTTCTATATCCAGATTCCTAAAACAGCAATTTTCAAATCCTAAATAAAAGCACAGAATTACTTAAGTGAAATACTGAACTTGTAAATTGTTAAGGGATTTACTATACAGGTTCAGTTTTATTCCATCATAAGCAAAAATGTAGTCGCAACTGAAGTGAAGGGTATCACTCATTTCAGTTGTTACTACACTACTTCACTTACACCAACACTATTTTCAAACAGACCTCAATGAATATATCATTGAAGATATCCTTCATGAAGATATTAATGAAGATATCAGTCATAAAGATATCATTCAAGGAGATAAAATTGGGTCAACCGAAAGTAACAACATCGAGTCTATACTCAGAGCTGTTGCTAGACTTTGCTGGAATTTGAGTAAAAAATTTTACAGAACCTTTTTTAATCTTCTTTCAGTTCACTCACTCTTAGATTATTGTCTAAACTATAAAAATAAATCATACTTTTTATTTATTAAATAATCTCTTTCTTTTTTCCTTCCTAAGAATAAGGAAATTGAAATTTTTTTTTCAAAATTTTTTATTTTCTAATTTATACTATTGCTTAAGTAGTATAAATGATGCATTAGGAACGGAACCCATGAAGTAAAAATGAGAAATTTTGAGTGTAATTAAATAATAATTTTATTGGAAATATTATTTTTTTTTTTGTTGGAAAGAAGAGTATTACATAGAACTTCAATGGTGGGCTGTATAAACCTTTCAGCAGAGTAAAAAATTTTTGTGAATTCTAAAATTACATTTTTTGTGAAACTCAAGCAACAATATATACGTCTAAAATCTTTGTGTGAACTAAATATACAACTTTTTATTTATTAAAATTGACAAAGGACAAATTAGACAGATAAAATAAGAAATACATACAATAATTCATTCAACTTATAGTTTACTCGTGAATTTATAAAGAAATATATATACAGAGAAACCTCCTGTTATGGACACTCTTTCAAAACGGACGTCTCTCAATACGGACATATTTTTAATTCCCCAGAAATCTTCAATGAATAAACCATTATGTACATTTTCGCAAAGAGGACACTCCCATAACCGAACGTGGACAGTCATTATTGCCCTGAAATGTCATTTTCAATCTCTTCAAACCGGGCACTACTTTTTCTAAATTTGAAAAAAAAAAAAAAAAAAAACTATTTCTGCTTTAAATTGCAAGAAAAAAAATAAAACTTTTCAATATTTTTAAAGAATGTAAATTTTTTGCCTCATCAATTACTGAAAATATTGTTAAGCTATTTCATTACTACAGAATCAATCGTTCTCCTGTCCCCTTGCCTTATCTTTGTAAAGAAAGGAGAGAAATTAATATTGCACTTGTGAAATAATTTGGACAACGGCACCTTTTGATCTTTTCATCTGGACAACACAGGTTACGAGATCCCACAAGTTGAAATGACGTCTTAATTTCTTCCTCACTGAAAATTTCTTTCATTTTCTTATTAATTGAAGACTGTATTTAACACTGCTGGGGTAAAAAAAAAGAGAACAGAAGTATAATCTTTGAGGTGTTCATATAAATGAAATATTTATTCAGACACTTGAAAGATGATTAATTGTGAATAATCAACTTCCATAGGTCCTTATGACTTACAGGTATGAATTGCTTTTTTTCTGTGAATCATGGGAGGTTTACTTTCAAGGAGGTATTAACCACTTTTCCTAAGTGATAGGTAAGTGATAGGGGATGTAAACCAAATAATTGAAACTGACTGAGGACAAAAATCTCCTATTCAGTATCGTATGTCTAACTGAAATATCTAAGCTAATCGAAGAATAATAATAATTCATCTCTAGCTACATCTAGAATTATGTATTTATATGATGCTTTTTAATATATTCTCTTTTATCGAAAAAATATTTTAAAAGTTTACATAAATATTCTTGTAAGTAGTTATTGTAGATTATTTATTTATTTCTATATCTCTGAAAATATTTTAAAAACAATTTATGGTGTTAAACTTCGTTATTAGTGTACTCTTCCCGCACACGGACAACTCTCATAAACAACAATTTTTTTGGACCCAAGAATGTCCGCTTAAAAGAGGTTTCATTGTATATATAAATTAAGAAATATATATAAATTTGATATAAACAATTAAGAAATATATAGAAATTTGAAGGTTTTGATCTTTTCATAAAATCAGTTACTTTTTAAAATAAAAAGTCCTCAAACAGAAAGTGACTTTAATAAGCTGTGGGCACCGTATTACGAAGTTTTTATGCAAGAGAGTAAATAATTTTACAAAAACAATGAAAAAAGATATATAATTACAATTTAAAAATATTTAATTATCTAAACCAATGACAAAATGAAGTAAATAAAATAAATAATAATAGAACATACTTGAGGGAAGAATTAAATAAACGGCTACTTAGACCAACACATTCAATTTCCTAAAATGAAAAGAGCCAGTTGAATATACTTAAATATATATAGATTTAAAAAAATTATTTATCTTATAAAATTTTTATTAGTTATAAGAATGACATTATACATATAGATTTTTAAACTGTCATGAAATTAATCTTTAATAGAAACTTATAATTAATATTTTAGGACAGATAAGAAAATAACTTTAAACGTGTTCTCCCTAAGTGTTTTAAGAAGGGCAGTCTGACCCGCCTGCCCTTTGATC
The DNA here is from genome assembly GCF_043381705.1 of Parasteatoda tepidariorum. Classification (NCBI taxonomy): domain Eukaryota; kingdom Metazoa; phylum Arthropoda; class Arachnida; order Araneae; family Theridiidae; genus Parasteatoda; species Parasteatoda tepidariorum. The sequence goes on from NC_092209.1 coordinate 2,379,036, forward strand.
CCTATAAATGCACCCTCTTTGTGAAAATAAGCCACTCATCCTTTAAAAATACTGCCTTTTTAATCACATTCCATTTTTAAAAAAATTAATTCACTGTTTAAATAATATTTATAGACAGGTAAAATTATCTGTGTTTATAGGTTTAATTCTGATTATTACTACAAACATTTACTTTGTAAGGATTATTTACAACTCATTACATTCTTTTAAGTATATGTTTTTTCGGGGGGAGGGTATTACTAAATTTTTAATGGTTTTAATTTTTAAAATCACTTTTTAAATAATTTGTTTCTTAATGCAGCTTTTAATGCTTATTTTTCATAGAATTTTCAGTTTAAATTATATAAAAATCTTTCAAGTTGTTCATCAATTAAGAATATTTCTTAGCTTATTTATTTATTTATTTTTTTGAAAAAATGTATTATCTATTAGCATGCTTTTCATTATTTTTATAAAAGCTTCAGGCACAAAAAAAAAAAAAAAAAGAATGAAAGGGTTTAGATTAAGATACATTAATATTTTTTTAAATACTACAACAGTGTTGGTAGTAAAACATGGTTTTTGAAAAATACATTGTTGAAAAGTAACAGAAAAAACCAATAAAAAATAATAAGTTTTAGAAAAACTTCAAGTAATTTATGATTGAAAACATTTACGCAACACTAATCTAAACATTTAAACTGCACCACTTTGTTCATTTCATTTGTGTCTCCGATTAATGAAAGTAGTTATGTAGTTTCCGGTATTTTGTATACATAGTACTCACCCAAAAATACAAATAAATTTCTTGGTATTTTCATACATTTCTTTACTCATTGTTGTAAAAAACTATTTTCCTTACAATTATTTCATGAAAATTTTTAAACAACACCTATTTTGATAAACTTTAAAAACTGTTATAGTCGAAGTCTGACAATCACTTGGGTTTAATAGGTAGGGGCTCATGATTTTTGAGAGGCTTCAATAAGTAAAAAAACATAAAAACTATTACTGTCCTTTTTTAAAAAATATGTTTCTTAATAAATCTATAAGATAAAATTTCAAAAAATACAATATTTGTTTAAATTTTTTATTTTTTTTAACTTTGCAGTATAATCAAGCTCACGTAAAAATTGAACCGATCAGATTTGAAGATACAGTTATAATTCTCAATCTCCCTGGTGTAATACATAAGTTCATAACAAAACATGTTTTTCATATTGAAACTGCACCCATCATTAGAAATTTTGGAATATTTAGTATGAAATTTATAATTTTTTGTAAAACAGAAAATTTAGAGTAAGACAATTTGCCCTTATTTGTCTTGATTAGTTTTTGATCTTAGTAAACTGGAAAAAAAAAGTCTTACTTTTATCATAAGCGGCCTTCAAAATTAAAGAAATGCAGAAATTAGGAAAGAATAAAAATTTCTTTTTGAAGAAAAAAAAATCAAAACAAACCAGTTTTAATCCATTTCTGAGCTGTATGTGTAAGTTTCGAAAACGGAGGAAACCATAACCACCAACTTTCAGTCTCATACCATATTTCTTGTGTAGAAACCATGACAATGCCTTGGTAGGTAAACTGGAAAATTGAACAGTAAAATTAATATTTAAAATGAAAATGCAGTTCTCCAAAAGTATCTCATTATAAAAATATTAATAGTGATAATATGAAATGAGATCACCCCATATAATTACCATATTTTGGGTGATTAAATTATTTGTCCTGCTATAAGTCAATGGTTTTACAACTATGTCATGCACAAAATAGAACACCTTTAAGACTTCAGTTATATGATGCTATCCTTAATGCAACAGGGATAATTTTTGTGCAAAAAATATTTAATTTACAAAATAAGACATAAAATCTCGGATTCTGCGAACATATTTCAATTGGCACAAAAAAGTTCCAAAAGAAAATATCTGTCATTATTGTGAAAAGTAAATTTGATTTTTACAAGCGTAATTTTTTAAAATAAAGTTGGTAAGAAAAATATGCTTCTTAGTAAAGGTTCAACATGCATGCAATGCTTCTGTAGAAATTAGATTCACATTTTAAACTGAAGTCGTTTAAGAATTTTTTTTTTTAAATAAGCATTTATCTGTTTTTCTATAATTACCTAACATGGCTGATAAGGGAAGTAATCTTCTTTCAAAGTAGGTATAAATGCTTAAAAAATGTTATACCAAACTAAATTTTTTGGTGTTTAGACACTGAGGAAGGTTCTTGTTTATTGATCTAAAACTATAGTATGTCCATTTCATCATTTTCATTAATGCTTTATTCATGTTGTTTTTATGCTTTAGTCTACCTCAAAATAGTCACCAAGTTTTGTCAAAAACCAGCAGTCGCACATGAGAAACTAAAAACATCACAAACGGGGATTAGCTCAAAAGGGAAAATTCATAACAACCTCAACCCAAGACAAAACTCTACATATTCTCTTAAATTCTCTAAAATATAAAAGTTCTCCGGCACCTTTGCAATTGTAGTTGGCATGAACATTATAGAAATGCCCTCTTTCATTTACACCAGTGAGGCATAATTTAATTATTATGTTACTACTTAAGTTTGGTAATTTAAGTACTATGTTACTAGATTTGTAATAGCTACCATAAGTACAATTGCTAAGGTGCCAAAATGTTTTTATACATAAAATTAAAAACATAAAGAGAGAGGATGGTTGTCTGGTGAAAGTTATGATTTATACCCAGGTGTTATATCCATATTGGTACCTACTCATGTAAACTACTAACACCAAGGCGTTAAAAATTTTTTTGTACTCACAAAATACTTGGCAATGATTTGCTTGCGGCTGGTTGCGAGTTATACCCTTTGAGTTGGTCCCTCATCTAGATGCATTTTTTTAGTTTTTCGCATGTCACTTCCTGGTTGTCTCCATAATATGTTTCAAACTTGCAATTTAAAAAAAACAAGAACATGTAGATGTTGGCCAGGGGGGAGGCTATGAGTTATACCTTTCGAGTTGATCTCTTATCGTGATATTGTTTTTAGTTTTTCATACGCCGCTGCCTGGAAGTAGCCAAGACTTGACAGTTATTCTGCCAAAGATCACGGTATGAAAAATCTCCTCATTTGTTGAATTTTTCTCTTTTTGTATTGCTACTGATACAGAAATCTTCTCTATAAAAGTTTGAAGATATTTAACAGCCCCCTGAAACTAAAATCTTCGAACTTACAAAATCTACAGCCCAAGTTGGTCTCTTTCTGAGATACATATTTTTTTATCTTTTGCGGGCCGTTTCCCGGAAGTTGACAAGATCTGGCGATTATTCTGACAAAGATTACCATACGAAAAATCTCTTCATTTGCTGATTTCTTTCTTCTTTTTTTTTGGCATTGCTACTGATACAGGAATCTTCTCTATAAAAATTTGAAGATTTTTTTACCGCCCCTTGATTAAAGAGAAATGTCTATATCATCCCTATTCTTCGCTATAAAATTTTTACAGTTGAATTTTACAAATAAGTTCTCAATAATTACAGCAATACAAATATTATATTCATAAAGGGAAAATTTGCTTACTGAAGGAAGAAGATGATCAAAATGAGAATGCAAACAATAAACAACCACATTTCCGGGTTAACTATTGCATATAAACATGGTGAAACAAATCAACAAAATTTTCTAGAGTTTTCTATAAATGGCAATTAGTCTACTTCAAACAAAGCATAACTATAAAAGTTGGACAAATTTTTTTAACATATAATAATAGTTTGTATACATATTTTCAAAATGTTAAATAATATTTTATTGTTTTCCGGCTTGAAAAGGCACTGTGTATAAATTAAACTAATTCAATAGACAAAAAATACTCATAATAAGATCAAACTTTTATCAACTTCGAAACTTCTGTTTTTGATTAATATTTTGTTTAGGTTTCTGCTACATATTACAGGTAACACATGACTTTAGTACAATTCGTACAAATTTCTCAAAAACTGTGGCAGTCTAATGTATTGTTTCGTTTTCTGCTATAAAACATTTTAACGGGAAATTTGATTAGTGAACAGGTAATTTAAATCTCAAATGCTTAAAGTGGATTGGTTTATTTTAAAAAAAGTCAATATGTGCAACTCTGATGCTTCGTTAAATTATTAAAGCAACCGAGAAATTCAACAAACTTCTTTTGTAACTTTAACGGATATGAAATAAAGTTTTGGATGCATTAACTTATTGAATTTTAGAGTATTTAAGAACATCCCTAATTTGTTGATTTCGTAAAGTGTCCTAAGGCAAACTGTAAAACAAAGCTAGAAGCTAATGGAACTCATTCTTGACTTCTAGACACCAATCATAAATGATAAACAATTAAATGCTCCGCCTACTTTTTATACCACGCCTTTTTTCTATCAGCAATTATTTACTACAACTTCCAAATCGAAATGTTAAGTTTCGGTATCACTTCTTTGGAATCATTATATCAAAAACCTTTTAAAATAATTTCATTCCTACAATTTTTCTGCTTATAGAGTCACTTATAATCAATATCTATTAATGGCAATAATAAGTAGTTTTTTTTTTCGAGCTATTAGTAATTCTTTTCTAAAAACGATTTCACAATTTGTTTATTTTCTCCTCCAATGACGTCAGAGCAGACGATTCTTCTCGAAAAATTCTGCTTATGTTTACTGATCATTAAAGAAAATAACGATAGATTTTTAATTAAGAATAGAACATAGCCTTCATTTTTTTTTAAAAAAAGTTCAAACTAAACGTTATAATGCTCGAGAATTGCGACCTTGAAATATAAATTAAAAAATATTTATCAAAATCTTGCTCCTGATGATAAATAATATTTGATAGAAATCAGCAATATAATGTAACCTTTATCAATAATTTTTAGGATTCACTTCCTTTTAGCACATTAATTTAAAAAGACAAATTTTTCTCATCCCTTTTTCATTTTTTCCTGTTATTTGCAGCCAATCCTTTAACGGAACGATTTTCTTTGCATTAAAGTTATATTAGTGTTAAGAAAATTGTTTAATTTTAGTTTATTAAGAATTTATTTCGCAGTTCAAAAAAAGAAATTCATATTGTAGGTGGAGTGAAAGAAAAACTGTCCTTTTACTGCCGTACCCCTTACCTCCATCACTCTTCCCCTCCGGTATCATACTCGCCATGTTTTGTTACGTTACAGGCGAGTATTGAGTTTCCTGATATATAATTTCTTATTATTCAATTAATATTTCAATATGGGTCAAAAATGACCCATGTATCGGATATAACTAATGGAGCGAGCCTTGAAGATTGTCATACTAATTTCTTTGCACTGGTACGTATATATTTTTTCGTCACTTTATAAAATTTGTTTACCTGTGATTCCAGTTACAATTTTTATCGTAATACATATGCGACTGTCAAGTTTTGTTTTTTTCTAATGTCAGAAATTTAAAGTTAAGACTGATGTGTATTTTTATGATAAAATATGAAATGTCACTTGTCTGTATGTTAAATTTACATGAAATTCTAAGCTGGTTTAAGCATTTATTCTGATCAAGTAATATTTGCGCGCTATAGTTAAATTTAGCCTAGACTCAGACTGTAAAAAAAGATGAATAAAATAACTTATCTATTGTTACTACGTCTTGAGGAATGAAAGTTTAAGTATATATTGAATTTTATCTTTTATAATCGTCTAAATTGTTGCATATAGGTACCTTTTATTGACTCAAACAAATTACCTATTTACAAATTACAAGTCTTGCATCAGCGATGATGATTAAATTTTTAAGTGTTTTAAAAAGGACGCTGGTTTTTTAAATTAGACTTTTCTTTTTTCAGTTAATCACAAAAATATATCTATTTAAAAGTTAGGTAGCTATAAACAAATGTCATGTGATTGCCTTTAAATTATGTATCTACTTTAGATTCATATTTAGAGAAATGACTTTCTGTTTGTCAAAATATTATTTATGTGGTTGCTTAATATTTTAAAGACTAGCTGTTAATTGTTAAAAATAGTTTGTAACAGATAGCATTTCCGTATTTTACGTAAATAGGCTATACTTCTTTTTTAATTAATTATTTTTAAATTACAATTGGTCAGTAGATTATTTTGTCTTTCCAGCGCTTTAATTTTGCTTTGTTTTTATCAATAAATTTAAAATTGCTTGTTGGACGAGAACCTGGCAAGCAATCTTGTGGACTAGAGCCTGACGATGACTTCTAATAACAAATTATTTCAAATTACTTTTATTGTGGTGCATATGACAAGGGTTCACACTAGTAATGAAAATTTAGTGCTCACATGAGACCATCTAAGTCCTATGTATTCATTTAGTGGTCAAAAAACTTAATATGGTAAACAAATTCCAGAAAAAAAAATTTTACAATTGTATATTTAATGTTATGGTATACATCAAAAATTAGTAATTGCCATCTATTACACCTTAAAGCTAATTAGGTCCATTACCCCATAATTATTAAAGATTAGTTATTGATTGAAATAAAATGAAAAAAAAGCTAAAATAATTTTAGTAAATAGATTCAACATATGGATTTAAACGCTTAGACCAAATAAATGAATAAAACAGAGAATGTAAGAACTAACTAAATATTACTATATTAAAAATTACTTATCTAAAAATTATGAATAAATTCAATTCTAAAGGAGTAAAAAACATGGTTTTAATAATGAACGATTATACTGTCAGTGCATGAATGCAAAGCACAGTATAACTTGTAAATTAGAAATATCAACATTTAAATTTAAAACTTATTGTACCAGACCAGGGGTCCGTCCAGACATTTTGCAAAATTGTGAAAAAATTACTCGTAATTTGTGAATATAAAATAAACATTAAGTCATATTCTTTCAACCAGGGTCCTGCTTTTGTGAATTTGTGCAAATAGGGTCCTGTTATTGCAAAGAACTTTTTCAAGGAGTTTTTAAATTGTAAAGACATACAAGATTATGCTCAACACTGTAAAATTATGATTAAAAAAATTAAATTTTAAAAAATAAGCAGCAATTGCTGCTACTAAATTAGAGATGCAACATACAAATATTTGGTATTTAGCCTATACTGCTGAATGCAGAATATTCATTTCGGACGAATAAAGGAAGAAGCGTCTGTCAAAGATGAAACTTAGTTCATTTACATTTGTTCCCCCCCCCCCATCCTTCTTGGGAAGGGTTTACTTGATTAATAAAACAATAATGAGATAAACAAATTTGTGAAGGGTCCGATTGAATGATAAATTATTTTGTGAATGGTCCGTTTTTAAGTTAAATATTTTGTGGCGGGTCCGTTCTTATGAAAAGATATTTTGTGAAGGGTCCATTAACAGACCCAAATTTCTTCTAAACAGACCTCTGCTGACACTTTCAATTATTCCATTTGAAAAATTTTGAAACTAAAATCTAACCTACACGTAGAACAATAAAACTAGTACAACAATTAATTTTAAATGCATGGCATTCTATACAGAAAACTATTTTCATTACTATTGTGTAATTTCAAAGCATATTTCAGGCAGGGTTGGCAAGATTTTGCCACAGGTGGAAAAAACCATGGTAAATACCGGTAAAAACCGTCCTGGCAAAAACAGGTTTTTGCCAAGCAAAGTGGCAAAAACCTATATTTTCCAAGATGAGAGGACAAAAACACATTTTTGATACAAAATTATTCCTAAAATTGAAATATATACTATGAATATAAATAATTACAAAAAAATTAACAAAACTATTATTCCATAATTAAATGATAATGTATCATTTTAGTAGTTTAAAACATTATTGATTGGAAAATTTGTGATTATTCTCTTTTTTCCAGTGAAATGAACTTATTTTTAAATTAATACAAATATAATTTAAAGCATAAAATATCTATCAACATGTGTAGTTAATTATTGTACAAATAATAATTTTTTATAATAAATAATAGTAGGTATTATACAAATAATAATATTTATTTGTAAAAAAACATTTATTTTAGGATTCTAAAATGAAAAGAGATCAAAAACTTTCAATCTTTTAAAAATTATTACCCTTAGGTATATTAATTATTAATATGTTAAAAATAATTTTTTCATGTAATGTATCAAAATTATTATTCCTTATGACTGTTTTAAATTTGTTTCAAGTATTTTGTAATAATATTTAATCAGCAATTTCGATAATTTGGTTTTTGCCGGTTTTTACCAGTTTTTGCCGGTTTTTACCAGGTTTTTGCCACTGTCCTGGCAAAAACCCCTTTTTGCCGGCAAAAACTCCAACCCTGATTTCAGGACAGTAATTTTGTCACCAAAGCGTCTGATTTTCGCAACATTTGTAGAACATTAGGCGACAATTGTCGCCATACTGGCGTCAACCTCACATATAGCGATTATTTCACAATATTTTTTTTGTCTTTTATTGTAGTTTATATATCATGTTATGATCGAATTGTAAGCAAACCTTTTTAATTATTGTGCATAAAGATATTCCAATTCATTACTTTAAATGTTACTAAAATAGGAAATATACTGTATTCATGGCGATGAGATTAATTAATTGCCATATACTGATTAAAATTATCTTAACTTATTTCATAAATGTATTTTAATAAATAAATTTTTAGTCGTTAGAGCAATGCTAAAATTTTCTATTCTAATCAGTATCTCCTCCAGGTTTATGTCCTTAATTTTTATTCAATATAAATGAATAATCATAATAATAAGATAAAAATACACAATTATTCAAAGAACAATTAACGTGTTCAAAACTAAAGGAAAACAGCATATGTAGCTCTCTTGTGGAACATGCCTCATTCACAGCAAAACCAGGTAATCTTTGACATATTTTTAAGCTTTTCCACTTGTCAAGAAAATACTCTCCATTCTTATGATGTTATACTAAGATATTATAAAAGTATTAAAAATGAAAGTTTGAATATTACTTCAGATTTTTACCTTTGTAGAAGTGCAAAATAAAATAAACTTTTCAATTTTACTTTTATTATTGAATAAAAGTTCTCAGTTAATATTGAATTTTAGTAAATATAATATAGTAAAACTTAAATTGATCATTTCTCAAGGAACCATTATAGAGCGAAATCCCCCCAAAAGACCACCTCTATTACCGACCACTTTTGGTGGCCACTGAATTATTTCCATAGACTTTCTGGTGAAGAAAACCTTTAGGTGAGACCATTAAAACCTCTCCCAGTGACCGGGCAAACATCTGCACCAAATGCGGTAAAGGTCAAATAAGGAAACATGAAAAATATTAATGAAACAAATAAGAGGATTAAAATGTATTCAAAATATTTGTGTGAGTCTCTTATTTAGAGAGCTCTTTTTGAGGATACAACCTCATGTTGCTGTCAGAGTGCACTATAGATGATGCTATCAATGATTTACTTTTAGAGTTGAAAGTTAAATTAGAAGCAAAAAGCTATTTTAGAAAAAACATGCATCTCAAGCAAACAAACCTCTTTCCATCTTTTAAAACTAACTAATTTTTATGAAATAACTTGAAAACATTATTGTTTAGGTACTTATTTAAAATAGGCATGTCAGTGTGTGTCAATAGAGTGTCAATATAAAATATCAAATAATGACTTAAAAATGTAAGGAAAATAATGAAGTTATGAACTTGAAAATGAATAATTCATTATTTACAATTGGTATAAAAAGGTTTAATTGAAAAAAAAAAAACCCCCATATACTTAAAGCTGTTGAGAATATTTGCAACCAGAAGCGCTTGAGGAGCTCCCCTATGTCATTTGTATTAGTGAAACACATTATGTCTTGAATGTTTGTGTTAATATGTTTATGTTTGTGTTACATCCGAATAGATTTTGTGAAAGTAACAATTCGTTTCGTATATTTGAAAATGGTTAGGTTTGTAACAAAACTATAAATATTTACGATGCAAAAGAAAAATGAATAAACACAATTAATTTGAAATTTGGAAATTTTGGTTTGAACCAGGGTTGGCAAGGTTTAGGACAGAATGGATTAATCCACGGTTTAAACCATCCTGTCCAAAACTGTCCAAAAACCCTTTTACTCAAATTATGTTACAATTTTATCTGAACAATATTTAAGAGGTAAAATAAATCTAGAACTAATTACATATTGATAATTAAATATACTAGAGAATATTTGTTTTTAAAAGTAATAATGTTTTATTAATATTGTTTGACTCTTCAATTTAAACAAAGGAAGATTAATCAGTAATCAAGTTCAATTGGTCCTCTCATTCAATAGTACATAACTGAAGTTTGGCCTTGCCATACAGGTTAAAATATTAGGAACTAAGTGCTTGGTTCGTCATAAACAGGTTTATTTATCTATAGTACTATTCAAGAATACTTTTATTTCATTCATGTTCAATTCTTTTAGCATAGTGGTAATACATCACCAGTGTCAGTAACTGAAACTGATGTTATGCCCTTCAAAACTGTTAATACATTTTTCAGTTATTTTGTATTTTCAATTTAAACTAATATATTTATATTTAAAAACAATTTTTTTTTAATTAGATGTCTTTTTTATCATCCTGTAATGCAGAAATTATAACACTTTTTTTAAAAAATATTGTGAAAAATAAAAGGTTAATTTTTGAACAAATTTAGTATTTTTTTTTTTTAAGAAAAATTATTATGTTTTAATATTGCCATATTTATCCTTATGCAAAAATATTATTTATCAGTATTAAAAGCATATTTATATTTAAAGGATTAGGTATCACTTTTGTTGTTCAATGAATTGTGGAACTTCAAAAATTATAAACCTTTTTTTATTATATTATTTTCTTTTAATGAGTTATAGTAAATTGTATAAAAAATATCAAATATTTATTGATACATGTAATTATTATGTGTACAATGGTTACACCTATAGAATTTTTACCTTTTACCAAAGTTTAAGGTTTTGGACACTTTAAGACAGTTTAGGACAGTTTTACCCAGTTTAGGACAGTTTTACCCAGTTTAAGACAGTAAAACCCACGTGTCCTGTCCAAAACCAGTTTAGGATGTCCAAAACCCCAACCCTGGTTTGAACATTCTCATTTCTACTCAACTTACACAATAAATTTTTGATAAATGTAATACATTTTTGTTCATTTTTCTATAAGGGAAATTCTATTCACTTTGTACTTCTCCAGCTTTTGCAATCATTTCTTAAAGTGACACCCCCGTGGCAGAATCAATGGCGACATTGTCGCAGAGTGACACAGAGCTCTTGCAGAAAGATTTTTCTTTTGAAAAATAAAAAAAAACTTACTTTTCTTTTCTACAGAAATTTTCACATAATATTTGAATCATGCATTTAGATAATTACTTTTTGGCGCTCTTAATTTACGCCGATAGTATCATAAATCGATGTATTGTTTCGATTGTATTTTCGGCAGTTATTGATTTTAAATATCCTCATGCATTTTAAGCAGTAATTCTATTGAATTGTTGGCATTTATTGCTATTGATTTCTCCTAGTTTTTAAATCCAATATTTTTTATAAGATAATTACCTATTCATTACAACAGCCTAATCTCCAAACGAAACACGCATTTGATAAATCCGTTTCGCGCAATTTTGTCGTCAATTTTTTTTTGGTAATTACTACTACGAATTTCATTATTTTTTGATTGTGATGATTATGTACAAAATGCAAAGTAGGAAATACTTAATGCTTCCCTGCCCCCAACAAAATGTGAGAATATCACCCATAATATTAGAATAAAAAAATTATTACAAGTTCAATAATAAAAAAAATAATTTTTTTTTTCTTATGTAAACACAGCATTTTTGATATTTTAAATTAGTAACATTTATCTTCGTTATTATTAAAAGTATTTTGCGGACGATAATAGTGCTGGAGAGTTTTGTTGCAGATAGCTTGAAAAAATTCTGCTGCAGGGGTGACACTGATTTCAGCATTTCCATAAACTGATGCCATTTTATCAAAACTGTTTAAGTCAAACTTTAATTAATCCTTATTTTCTTCTTCATCACGAACATCCAGGAGATGCCACTTTTCATCTTGAAACGAAATAACTTTAACATTTTTTAAATATCAGTAGAATTTCTGAACAATAGATGTGGAAATCTGCTGGTATTTTTGCCGTTAAACTTCTTATTTGGGCTAGAGGGATGAGAAGTTGAAAAGTTTTAAAAGAGAAATAATTGTAGCCTGTGCCTCACTTTTCCCAGGAGATTCTTAAAAACAATGCATTATTATCAGACTGGTTTTTTGCAATGAGTGGTGTTCGCATCTATAGCATGAACATTTTAATGGAAATATTGATAATTTTGACAAGTAATCAGTCGGATCTTTCCTTGTGTTACACTTTCTCTAGTTTAAATTAAATTAGGGGGCTTTGATATGTATATATTTTTAGTAAAGTAACATACTTCCTTATCAATTTATTATGTAATTTCTTAAATGCTCAAAATGCTTAGGAAACTGATCTATGGTATCATTACATTTTGTATAAAAGGTAAAAATTTCCTAATATCCTTGTTGGCTTGTGTCTTCTTATCATGATTTAATTTCCTATGTGATTGAGTGCTATGACACACAATCATTTTGTTAAATGAAATATTATAGATTTTAGCTAAGTCATCTTGCTGCCTTTCATTATGCACAAGTTTCTGAATCAACCAAACACATTTTCTGAGATCCATGCCACTTCATAGATTACGATTGCACGTAATTCGTGTTGATCATTAAAATGTTATTTAATTTGAATTCAGAAATTTTTTTATTTCTGAGGACTATATATAATTATGTGTAATACTTAAAGATATTCTATATAATGTTTGCAAGATATTAATTGTTTATTGAACGTTTTAAATCTAGAGATCCATATTAAAATTAGTAGCAATGCTATATAAAGGTCTCTGTTTTGCTTAGTTTCTATTTCAGAATTGTTTCTTGCTTAAAATACAGGTTTTTATGGAGTCAAGTTTAAATTAAATGTATGTTTTCATTTTTTTTAACACATATGCATTTAGCTGAACAAATACAAGATCAAAACATGTTGAATTTTATTAGTTAACTAAATTGTCATTTTATAATCATATTTAAACATTAAATCTACAATTTTTTATTAAAATGAGCTACACAACAATAAGTTTGTTCATCAAAATAAAATACATGTATCTTCAGTAAAAAATTATTTGTAGTATTTATTTTAAATTTGACCAAATAGAGTGCCTATCAATTAACCACTCTTTATAAATGTCTTAAGAATCTTTATAAAGTTAAGTTGTTAAAAGTCAATTTCAAAGATTAAAGCACATGGACAGTTTAAAAAATAGATTAAAATATTATCATTTATTAATCGTCTCTATCCTGCTATCTGCTTTTTGAAATTTATTACTAGTGGTTGATTATGTTTTTAAATTTGTTGATCTGGGAAACACAACTTTATGCATGTTTATTTTTATCATTTAAAAAACGTTCTATTGTTTTTTTATCTCAAAAGATGTTAAATTTGCGAGGAAGGTGAGTTTTTATACACAGTTTCTGTTGACCGAGATTTCTGATATCGAGGTTTAATTAGCTCAGATAATCAAGGTTCTACTGTATTGTTTGTTTGCAAAAGTGTATTCTGCATGTAATAAGATCATTGTATTCATGTTCTATAGGCTGATCTTAATGGTATCAGATGGAGACGATTGTCCTGTAATGCTCTCTCTGTAGACCCATTAGAAGATCCAATTTTAACATCTTACAGTCAGTGCCTAACTGCTGGAATTCTGTCTGTGTGGAGAAGAATACAGGTACAAAAATCTGGAGGAATTTCCCTTTCTCATGATACAAGCACCTTGTCATATCAGAAGGAACTCTGGATATTCTGGTACGGTTCAGAACCAGACTTTTCCAAAGTTGTTGAGCCCTCTCTCAGTGGTAGGTTTTATTTATGTACTTTCTATGTTAATACAGTAGCAGAACTTCTCCAACATGGCAGTGGGTACTTTGTTACAGTATCTGCAGATTATATTTTTATTTTTTAAGTTTTGTTTTTATTTTTTAGAAAAAGATGGAGAAAATTGCGAAGACTCTATTAAAAAAAAAATGTTAATTTTGTTTCGGTCCTGTGGATTATCCTGTCGACCTGTCAATACTCACGGAAGTGCGCAAATCCTTTGGCGCCATCTTAATTTAAAGCAATTTATGAAAAAACAACATTCTAAACACATTAAATTTATCAAATAATAATAATAAAATAATAAAAAACTGTAAGGGCAAAAATACATAATAAGAAAGTGCAATAAAAAAAAGTGTGAGCCTCTTTTTTTTTCATGGTGACACATTGAATTATTCTTGAATCTAACCATCTATATTATTATAAATCATTTTGGCCGCAAAAACTTGATATATTTTAATGTGCAAACAAGCAAGTCATTATCCTTGTGCAGTCGCTGCCACATAAATTGGTTTAAATACAAATCCAAGTGTTTTCAACATGTTCCGTGGTGTTCTCTTCTGTTAAATAATAGTAATCTCTTCGGTGCTAGGCAAATCCGAAATTCAAATAATTTTGCAGTGTAGTAAAAAAAAAGTCTATTTCAACGCGCTTTTTGGCAAAAATAGTCGACAGGATAATCCCAAAGTAATTGATTACTGTCTTAACTCTATAAGGATTTATTCTAGTCTTTTTTTTTTTTTTTTTTAAATAATTGAATAAAATTCTTAAATTTAAACAGCATAAATTATGTGTAAGGACCTCATATTTGCAAAGTTTGCTACATGTTTCTAAGATTTAGTTGAATTTTTACAACAATAATCATTGAGGTTGTAGATCAATTTGAATTCATAAAAATAGTGTTGCAGAATCACTCCATAAATTTTGCTATCACAGTTTTCGGCATTCTCCTGTAAAATAATATGTGAATGCATATGTTATTTTGCAGAAAATGTCTTAAAGCAATTAGGGGTGGTTGTATTTCCGGGGTATCCCGGAATTCTGGGTTTTTCACATTATCTTTCCGTGTGAAAAAATTAAGAGTAGGACATGTGATTTTTCTGGGAATATCGCAGAATTCTGCCTTTCTCAAAGCCATTGGTTCTCGGACTTCAGCTAATCGAAACCTTTTAATCTGACGACATTTTCACGGCATTCCTCAATCTAAAATCCAAATTTTGAAACTTTCCCTAATTCGCGCTATTGAGATACTTACATGCACGTTATTCTTCTGCCAATCCGCCAATTGATTCTTTTGATTTGTCTGATTTCTGTCATTTTGAATATTTAAAACTGCCCTGGAATAGACTAATATTGTAATTCGTATTCATATGGTTTGAATATCAAACATCGATTTTCATATTTACCTAATTTAAAATTTACTCGTTGCGATTCGTATTCACATGGTTTAAAAATCGTACATTGCAATTCGTAAAATCGTACATCGTGATTCGTATTCAGGTGGTTTAGAAATCGTACATCGCGATTCGTATTCATGCAATTTTAAAATCCAATTTCCCATTCATATTCACTCGATTTTAAAAATCCAACGTCGTAATTCCTGTAAGAACTAAGATTAGTTACTATAAAGGTGTGATGTTTCATCATAGGTGGGTAATTTAATTATAAATCTTATTGAAAAGAAATTATGTCAAATATGAAACATGTATGGTATATAAATTGATATTGATTTTTTGCTCATGAAATTTTCAGGGTTTTTCATTTTGTGTCACAAGCACCCCTGAATTAGTTATTTTTATTTCTAAAAATTTTATTCTAAAAAAAATCCTTTGACTTTCATTTATATAATAACTTAAAAAATCTATGCAATCTATGTTCAATAATTGAATAAATTAAAAGCTGAAAGAATTTAGAAGTTTGCCAAAGAAAAATATGAAGCACATTATTTGCACCAGATTTCAGAGTGATGCCAGATTTCGTAATTATTAAATTTATTTGAAATCTGTCGCAGTTTAGTTTCTGAAAAATTAAATACTATCATGGATTTCAGTTGAATTCTTTGTTCGATATTTATTTTTCTAAAGTGTCTTTTAATTTTTCAGAGGCTGAACGCGGCTCATGGGAAATTGGTTTGTCATATGAGTGTCGCACTCTCCTGTTCAAAGCATTGCACAATTTAATTGAAAGGTAATGAACAGTTTTTAACAATCATGCTTTTTTTTTTTTAATCTGTTTCGCACTCTTCATATATTTGTATACATCTTCATTTAATTTAATACTTTAAATATTAACTATTAAGTGGTTCACATGCATTGTGATTTTTTGACCTTAGGTTTTGACTATTGTCCTAACTGTTTTAAAACAATCTCTTTCAAAAAATAGTTTTTGACGTGTCTCTGACTCTGTCTGAGAATGATCCTATTTAGTATCTCATTACTGCAGGAGATTATAACTCGTAATATCTAATTTTTATATTTATGTCCATCCCTATGGCAGAATCGCGGCGACATTGTCGCAGAATGTTAGAGTTCTCACAGAAAGATTTTCTTTTGGGAGAAGAAAGAATTTGGAGTTTTATTTCTGGAGAAATTTGCGCATAAAATTTTAATTGCACATTTAAACAATCACTTATTGAGGCATTCAATTTACGCCGATAGTATCGTAAATCCATAGAGTTGTTCGATTGTATTTTCAGTAGTTATTGATTTTCACGTGGTTTTAACTATCCCGATATATTTCAGACTATCTGGGAAATTCGAATCGTGCATTCGAGTATTTACTTTTTAACGCTTCTATAATTTTTTCAGCAATTATTGCTTTTGTCTTCCATATAGCTTTTAAAATCCGATATTATTTGTTACAACAATCAAATCTTGAAACGAAACAAGAACTTAAGTAACCCCTTTCGAAGAGTCCTATTTTGAGTGACTTCGTCGTCAATTTGTTTTTCGGTAATTACAGTAGATCTTCATGATTTTTAATTATTTTTTTTAATGTGATGATTTTCAAAATGCGATATTGGAAAGAATTAGTGCAGTTTTCTTCCCAACAAAGTGCGATAATATCGCCCAGAATATTAGAATAAAAAAAATATTACATATTGAATAAAAATAATTATATGTTTTTTTCTTTTTGTAAACACAGCGTTTTTTGTTAATTTAAATCGGTAACCTTTGTTATTATTGAAACTATTTTGCGGAAGGATATGGGTGCTAGAGAGTTTTGTCGCAGAAGGCCTGAAAAAATTCTGCCTAAGGGATATCTATTTAATGCTATGAGTCTGAAAATCTATCATAAAGGGAATCATATATCTGAAAAGTAGCTTTTTAGGCAAAAATTATAATATTTTATTGTTGCAATTGCAACCTTGCATTTGTCAGATTGACCTAAAATATTGTTTTTTTTTGTTGACTGAAACAAGATAAGGGATGAAGCTAAATTTTTTAAAAGTTGAAAAATACACGGCACCATAATCACAAGTATTTTCTTCTTATCTGTAGTATTTTTAATAGTTACTTTTATTTCAGGAGCCTTCTATCACGAGGTTATACCCGCCTTGGAAAATTCTTCGTAGAACCTCAAACTATTCCAACCACCGAAAACAATAAGTAATGTCATTTTTCTTTATTCTCACTACAGCATGATTGTATTCCGGGTGCACCCCGAAATTCAGGGTTTTTTGTATAATTCTTTCTGGTCTAAGAATCAGAAGCAGAGCCTGTGATTTTTCCTCAAATATCGCCTAATTCCGCGTATTTCAAGACCATTAGTTTGCGGGCTTTCGCGAATCGAAAACTTATCTGACGAACTTTTAAAACTTTTGCTAAATCTCCTTAATGACTATTATATACTCTTGAGTCTGCTTCCAATTTGATTATTTTTGTTTCACGGATTTTTGCCATTTTGAATCTTCAGAATTGTGCCAGAATCTGCTAATATCGCAATTCTTATTCGCACGATTTTAATGTCAGACATCAATTTCATATTTACTCAAGTTAAAGAGTTACGCTTTGTGATTCATATTCACGTTATTTAAAAGTCGTACCTTGTGATTCCTATTCGTGTGCATTAGAAATCCAATATTGTGGTATTATTCATGCAGTTGTAATATCAAAAATCTATTTTTGTATTTATAGGTGACTTAAAATCTACGCATTGCAATTAGTATTTGTGTGATCTAAATCTTATGCATTGTGATATGTATTAACGCAATTTAAAATTCATTATTGCCATTCACATTCACACAATTTTAAAATCCAATATTTTAATTCATATTCATGCGATTTTAAAATCCAATACCGCAGATTCTTGCAAGAAGTAAGTTTTTTCTTGAATTTGTTATTATAAAGATTCAATATTTTTCATCTGTTGGTAATAATTGTAAATGCATGTTAAAAAAATTATTATAATTTAAAATATGTTTGGTATATTGATATCATATAAAATTTTCATGGATTTTTCACTTTGTGTTGCAATCATCGCTACTATAGTTTCTCAGTTGAAATTTCATTAAGCTTAATTTATTTTCATTCCAATAGAAAACAAATTGCCTTTGCCCTACATTTCTTCATCCATGGTGACAGTACTGTTTGTGCCAGTGTAGATGCAAGATTCACTTCTTCTATATATCTGCTAGACAAGTGTCACGTGACAGCAGCACAAGCAGGCCAAAAAAATGTGCAAGGTAATGTTTTCAAAACAGTGCATTGATTTTAGAAATTGTCAAACAGTTACAAACCATATAATAATTTGAAGGAAATTTAAAATTTATTAAAAAAAATAGCTATGGATTAAGTATGCTTAGGTCTGTTATTTTGTTACAGCTATTATTTTTGTTTTCCACAATAACCTTTATGGTTATCATGAAAAACAATACAATAGATTTTAAACTGCATCTCAAAAAATTTACTGTGTTGGCATTTCTCAAAGTGTTAATTCTTGACTAAGACATTTAGGAACAATTCATCTCATAATTAACACAAAATTTTCATAATTATTATATTAATACAGTAGAGAACCAATTAACCGGGATGATCGGGACCATCGCTATCCCGGATGTCTGAATTTCCCGGTTCCAAACGCAGTGGAATCAGAAAAACCGAATCAAAATTAAAAAAAGAAAACTGTTATCTGCTTCATAAAATAATAGTCTGCTTTTATTAACAAATAATTATATGCTTAAATTAATAAACAATCTTCTCCTTTTATTTTATTTTTTATAAAAAGACTTTTTAACGAAAGCAGATGTGATTCCACATCAAGAAAAACTTGCCAATGATACCTCATTTCTGAAAAATCAGAATTTATTCAGAAAAAAACTATATATATATATATATATATAGCCGNTTCTAAAAAATCAGAATTTATTCAAAAAAAAAATATTGTTTTGTTAATCGATGTCAAATAGATGAATATAACTGGTGATTAAAAAACGTTTTGCTCCTAATAATAATGCATTATCCGAAATAATAAAACAATTCATCATGATAAATCAAGGATAACAAAAACTGAGTAACTAAAGTGTATTTAAAATAAATCTCACTCTCACATCTCAAAACTCTTAGCTAGAAGTTTCAAATTACTTAACTTGGACATTCATTGATATACGTGTGCAATGCATTTTCCCCACCCCCTCGTAAATCAAAGAGAAAACAAAATTAGCATGCCACTCCTTTAAGTTTGATTGACGACAGCTTATCAGAAAAACAACTGTCACACAGGAGAAAATAAAACATTTGTCCCTTCCCTGCCCCCTCTCAATCTAATGATCTTCAAGGTCAGGAGAAGAATTAAAGTTTTTCTGGGCAAACCAGAAGAATCCCCCCCTTTCCCTCTACTCAACTTCAACGATAAGTCAAATTTCTGCTTCTCTTATAATCATTATACTTCAAAATAGCGGGAAAACCATGCAAAATTCTCCCCGGTTTTCTGGATGCCGGATAAATGGTTCTCTACTGTTGTATGCATTTAAATATACAAGTTACTGTCAATAAAAAAACTTAAAATTTAATTTTTATATTTCATTTAAATTGTTTATAGTTTAGAAATAGGTCGAAATTGGCTTTGGTGACACTTTTTAAATGACACATAGTTTCATTTTTGTACATCTTGTACATGCAATCGATAATGTATCCAAAAAGATCAGTAATAGTTTATTTATCTCTTTACTTGACTCAAAGTTTTATGAAGGTGCTTAGTGTTTTTAAAAAGTATTTAGGGACCTATTTTTTATTTTTTGTTATATAAAAGCCTTTAAAGGTTCTTTTTTCATGGAGTGTGTGTAAAAGGTGCTAATTTTGTCTTTTCCAAAATGACATTTTCTTTCTTTGCATGTTGATTGTCTCTATGAATAGTGCAGAAAGCTTGGTTTTCATAATCTGTGCAAAGTTTTTACAATTCATTCTACATCCGTTTCAGCATGCTTTACTGTCTGACCGTAGCGTACTAAAGTCATAATAATTTTACGCTTCACATGAATTACTCGCAGGTCCGCATGCATGTACACTGAGTGAACCAGATTCTATGGAAATAATTATTGTATTTTTTCCAGAGTTGCACAGGTGTTGCGCAACTCTGCTGGATTTCCGATTTCAGTATTCATCTCCCGCCCTCTAAAATGGAAGTAAAAATCTTATAAATTTTTCTGATCTTTAGGACCAACTAAACGTTACCAAAATTTTTCAACATTAGCAAAAGAAAATGTTTTCCCTGTTTATTTCTACCCTGATGAAGCACCAATCACTGGCAAGCTGATGACATTCTTGCACTGTTCTATTTCTAGATCAGCACCACAATCCTTAAACTTGACTTGGAGATTATTTACTAATTAAACATTTCCATGTGCATTCAGAGCAGTCTGCAATTACAGAACTTTCATCTCAAACATTTTGTCTCCCTTTTATTCATTTGATTTAATAAAATTAGAATTTCACAATTTTGCCGTCACCTAATTATATACATCATTTTGAACTTTTTATATTGTATTGTTTTTTATATTGTAGTGTTATTTCACAAAAGTTCTTAATAAAATTTTCAGTGCTCTTAAGTTATTTTTGGAAAGAAAAAAAAACAATAATTTTTTGTGGAAAAATTTATTTGGAAGCCATTTTTTAATTTACATTTTGTTAAGGTTTTCGTAGTTTAATTCTTTGTCAATTCAGTATGATCAATTTATCTTAGTAATGTTTTTGATAGGTATACATTAATAAATAATTTTTATTTAAATCTAAAAAATACATCTGATAATTTTTTTGAAGTAAAATTAAACTAGTACTTTTGAAATATAGTTTATATATACAGTGGTGGCCAAAAGTGTGGACATTTTTTGAAAGTCATGTTTTTCAACTTTGTGTGCTTGTAGAATATATTAATTTTCACTTAAATACAAACGTTTATATATCAAATTGAAGGTAATTTAATAACAAAAACAGAATTAAAATACCCATACTACAAAAAAAGTTATGCTTATTTTAGTAGAACAAGCAAACACAAATCGTTTTGAATAAGGACGTGTTTTGTAATAAAAGCGTACTAGCCAATCACAAACACTGTTCTTAGGACCAATAAAATGTCTGTAACTATAGTTTAGGTTATTTGGATGGTAAAAGAGTTATTGTTGTGGAAATATTTTGCGCAAAAATTGTGAAATTTCCCTCACTGCTATTTAATTAAAAATAAATAAATGAACAGAAATGTATTTTTTATTATTCATTTTTTACTTGGTTTCAGGCTGTATTTTTTAAAAAGTATTATTGTTTAAATTTCCAATTAAATTTATGTAAGTGATTTGTAACATTAACTTTGATTTTTGTTCATAATTTTATTTTGTTTTATATATGTTGCATTAAGCCTAATTGTTACAGTAATAGCCTTTTAAGGACTATGCTGGGATTCGAAGACATATTTAAATTTATGAAGATGGTGTTGCAGATTGACTCAGTAAATTCTGCTACCAGTCCCCTCCCTTTAGCTTTCAAAAATTTTTCACAAATTCTAAGCCTATAATCGTAAATATACAGTAATCACTGAATGATTTTGGAACATTAAAAAAAACTATCGATTCTTTTTAATTTTTAGATGCAACTATGGACCACACATAATTGTGTAGTTAACTGTGAATAACTGTTGTATGAAATATTTATGAACTGATTCTAATCTAAACATCTTTTGAAGAATTGAGCTTTGGGATTATTTTTGATGGATGGGAAATTAATTTGTTTATTATTATCTTTATTATGGAAAATCATTGGTAAAGCAAGCCTTTTGTGTGTTGTTCATAGCTGCAATTTTAGTTGAAACACTATTAAATAAATGTGTGCGTATATATTACTGTATATAGCATTGTGATGTTAACAAGTTCTATATCTAATATTTTTCAGTGATTCTGAGTCCATATGGTCTAGAAGGGAAACTGACTGGCGTCGGTTACAAATACAGTGATCCAAACATGGCTCGATTTATGAATAATTGGCACATGTTTTATCCTCATCCTCATAGAAAAAATAGAAAACCCATTGACACTGAAGTGCCTAACATTGTTGAAGTGTTAATTGGTCAGTTGGATTTCCTTATCTTAGTTTTTTCTCATCAATTTTTAAAAAAATATTTATAGAACAACATTAATTAAATGTAACATTAAAACTATTGCCATCAATTTTTCAGTTAGTGAGAAGTGATGTGCAACTGGCAAAATAATGAGCCGTGGTTCAGTCAATTCGGCCTATAGCAATTTATGTTGTGAATATTCTTTTTACTATAATTATTATTATATAAAGTATTGTCTTTTAAGTTATGCACAATTGTTTTTTATTTTAAAATTTATTTTTAAATGTCTGTGTGTATTAGCATTGAACCCTTGAAACCAACACCCCATTTAATAACTAATAATACATTCTATTTAATGTGAAAGTCTCTAAGAAGTAACTTAGTTACATCTACCTAATTTAAAAATTTCATTCCCTTCAAAAATATATAAATAGTAATATTAAGTTGCCAAAAGATGGAAAAATAAAGGTAGGAAATAAAAGTAGAAAAACGACAGTATCTGAAAGGGGGAAAAGTTGAAAAACAGAACAAGGGAAACCACAGTGGCTTTTCTCGTTTTGTTTTTCTATTTTTCTTTGGCAACTTTGCTTTTTATTTCAAATCATTTTTATTTCTTCTCATTCACACCTGACAAGTCTTGAAACACTTGAAATATGTCGACTGTTTGTTATTTATATATTTTTGAAGCGACTGAAGTTTTTAATCAGTTAATATCTTACCGCTTTAGTTTCTTGGGTTTATTTATTTATTAAGTTGCATCTAGTTCATCATGATTGTTCAGTTGTTTTAAAATTAACCTATTAAAATATTGCTTTAAACATTTTTAGCTTTGACACTTATGAAATCAATAGTGACATTATTTTTATTATCTACTTGGGCAGATGTGCCAGTAATGGGCAACATTAGGGAATTTCTTTTAAAATTATATTTTACTTAATAATTATTTTAATTTTTTTAAGTATATTTATCTGTCCTTTAAATTTAGCCAAATTCATAGTTGTTGGTCAATAAAGCCGAGAATTGTAAAAATTCAAAAATATATAAACCAAAATAATAGAAAAGTTCATATTGCTTGCAGATTCACCCTAAAACTAAATTCTAAATATTTATTATCTAAATATATATAAATATACCTGTGCTATCAAATTAATAAAAAATTTTCTAGGTTAGTTATTGTCATGTGATAAAATGTTTTCTATATTAATAATTGACATACTGTACATTGCCTTTTTTTTTTGTTTATTATCATTCCATTATACACTGAAGAGCCAAAACATTATGATCACCAATTCAATAATGAGTTGCTTCACATTTTGTCGTCAAAATTGCTGCAACACTCTTTGTCATGGATAGTACAAGCTCTGAGTAGATAACTATTGACGCATTATGCCAAGTGTCTAAGTAGCGGTCACGCAATGTCAAGATATTCTGTCATTGTGGGGTTTGATCTCAGAACTGCTTTTGTATGATATCTCAAATCTGTCCCTATCTATTGGATTAAAATCCAGAGAATTAGATGACCAGGACAATAATTGGAATTTATCATTACGTACCACTCCAATATGAATTGAGGCATTACGCTGTTGTAAGATTCTATTTCCAGTTGGTTAAAAAAGATGCAATGTATGAACTCTGGGAGAAAAGGTTGCAATTATGTTCAGATAGTCTACAGTTTTCAGAATCTGTTTTACCACAATTATAGGCCCTGAAACGGCCCTCAAGAAGGACTGCAGAAGCTTAATACCGTCATCACCAGCCTGTGTGTGATCTGTTGTGCTTGTGGGGAGCATTTGTTTGATCTGGAAGAGAGTGTACCCTGGTACGATCGCTGTGGTGAAAAAAAAAATTTTATTCGTCCTACCAGACATCTTTCTTTCATTTATTCCTGGTCCAGGTTACGATTGCAAAGTTGTGTGGTTGATGATGATGTTTGGTCAACAAAGACACACAAGTGGGATCTCTTATGCATAGTCCATATCCAACAGCATTCACTGAACTGTGTGTTCCAAAAGACTTGCACTTTGACCTGCATTGTATTGGACTGTCATGGCCGATTTTCATAACTGGACAGTTTCTGACGTCCTTTTTCTTAGATGATGTATGGACAACACCTTTTCCAAGCATGCAATGCTAGTTGCACTGGCATTTATCCTCCTTGCATAAATACTTACAATTTCATATTGTGAACAATCTACTAGTTGTGCAATTTTGGAGATATTCATTTTGAGTCTTCGGGCTATTATGATCTATCAAACTCCTAATAATTACTGTATCAAAATCCCATCACTTGCAAAAGTAAATGCAAGAATGATTTCTTATCTTTATTCCAACTTAATCACACATTTTCCGTGTCATCCAGGCAAGTTCATTGGAAAATGTGGAGGTAGTCATAATATTTCAACTTGTCAGTGTATGCATGGTAATTAACCTTACTTTGATCATTTGTCACTCAAATTTACTTTATGATTTTAAAAAAAAACTGATGTTCTGCATTTTTTGGAATGTCTATTCCTTTTGTCCTCATAGACATTTGCAGCTTTGGAAAATAAACTTTTATAAAATATTGTTCTTAAGAATTCACTCTAAATTCAAAAATTTTACCTTAAGAAATTCTAGATATCTACTATAATAATAAGAGATAATTTACCTAGTAGCTAATTTCTAATTAGATTATTCTATGATTTAATATTGGATCATATCAGTTAACTATGATAAACATCATATTAATTGGAGATCACTCTTTTATTATTCCAAATAATGTTTCTATTACTCATTTGCAATAAAATATTTGAAATGTATGCTTTTATGGTACTACCAGTGCAAAGCAAAAATAAATATAGTGAAAACCCGAAGAAAGACCACCTCTATGTAGCGACCAACTCTATTTAAGACCACTTTTGGGAGACACGAAATTTTTTCTATAGACTTCGTGTTGAAGAAAACCTTTAGGACAGACTATTAACCTCTCCCAGCGACCAGGCAAGCATCTGCACCAAATCAACGAACAAATAGACTAAAATCTATTCCAAATATTTGTGTGAGGCTCTTATTTAGGGAGCTCTTTTTGACAATACAACCTCTTTTTGTAGACAGAATGCACTAAAGAGGATGTTATAAATGATTTACTTTTAGAGTTGAACGTTAAATCGGAAATAAATTTTTTTTCTTCAAAAAACAAGCATCTTAAACAAACAAGCCTATTCTCTTTTAAAGCTAACTAATTTTTATCATGTAAAATTAATTGCAAATTTAAACAAAAAACATAATTGTTTATTTATCTAAAATAGCTTTATCATTCATAATCGATAAATTTGTTTTTACACATAATTTTATCAGTTGGGATAATTTTTTTAGACTCTAAATTTTATTCATTGATCTGTTTTTTTTTTATGACGCCAACAGAAATGGCATTTCCGCACCAATAAAATGATACTAACTAAAATTAAAATTGTTGGCGAAAAGTCACGTACCTTTGATAACGATTTTGAAGTTAATGGAGGTAACCTTTAAGAACGACCCACATCCATCAAGGACTGTTTTACTGTGGAACGAAGAGTGGCTAGCTCCCGAGAGGTTACACTGTACCTTTTTTTTAATGATGTCAATTAAAAAAAAATAAACAGCAATCTATAAATGTTGAAGGAAATTAATAAAATAAAAACGAATGGAGTATAATGTAAAATTATGTATAATATTTTGTGTGTTCAAAGTCTCAATGTGTGCAGCAGCCGATGCTTCGGTTTCGATATTCACTGCCTCTACTATAGATATATTATTAATTGCAGGTGGGGTGCGGATGAAATATCCCACGCCATACGTGTTTGTGACAGCAGAAGACCACGAAGAAATCTTTCCTTACTCAGAGCAATCCAGTTGGATAGAATCTCGGGGCACCCATTTACGTACTGTTTCAAAGGCAAATGTCTTGCCCACTCCTGGGCTTCTGACTCCTCCCATGTCTCCTACAGAAAACCACTCCTCTGGAGATTTCATCCCCAGATCAGCAGAAGGCTCTGCAAAGCGTAGAGAGTGTTTAGGAGGTGTTCCTAGAAATGGTGTTTCTCAGTTGGTGCAGTATTCAGTTTCACAGGATGCAGCTATTTCATCAATTCCTAATAAATCAAACGACAGTCCACCTTTGTGGGATTATCAAGATGTTTTGATGGATACGTCCAATTGTTCAAAGTAAGTACCTTCTTTTTTTCCCCACATTTATTATGTAGCAAATGATTTATACTTATAATAATATTTTTTAATTTTCAAGACTATGCAACTTATGGTTTTGAATTCTATACCACCAAGTAAATTCTCTTGCAGAAAGTGGAGCTCTTGGCAGCACTGTGTAGAAAGCAAAAATTTGAAATTTTTTATTTCAAATTTTTGGTTTCTACACAGTTCTGCCAAGAGCTCCACTTTCTGCAAGAGAATTTACTTGGTGGTATAGAATTCAAAACCATAAGTTGCATAGTTTGTTTATTTTACCAGCACTTAAAAGACTCACCACAAGATAATTGAAATATAGTGGTGCTATGTATGAACTTTTGAATTATTCATCTGTAGTGGTGGGCAAAATAATTTTGTTAAGTAAAAATCATACTTTAAAACACAAATTTTAGTACCATTACAAAAACTTTTCCCACAATGCAGAGCAAGTTGGCATCTCTGTATACATTCTTAAACTGAAATATTTATTGTAAATTTGCTTTTTTCAACCGTGCTTCTTTTTTTTGTTCAAGATCGATATATTTGTTTAAGTAATTATTAAGTGAAATGCTACAAAATTGTTTAGAATTTAAACTAATAATGATGTTTGTTGTTAAAAAAGTTGTAACTGTTTTTTTAATAAAATTTTCTGATATATTAAGTAGTTACCAAATAAGTTGCAGATTTGTTACAAAAAATTAAACAATTACTACACTTTTATAGATCTTATTGTTGTAGAACTTTGGATTGGAAGTATTTAGCTGCCAATTAGTATGATCACTAAAGAATACATTTCATAGTGGTAGCAGCATTTTTTTTTAATGTACAAATCTTGTTTTCTAAAGGATTGAAAAATATTGTTTACCATAAATAACAAATCATTAATTTTAACATAAGCACATAAAAAAGTTATTAGACAGTTCTGATTTTTTTTTAAATTTTTTTGCAGCGTTGAAGTAGCTTAGTTTCAAATAATTCTTTAAATATCAGGGACTTCTCTTGAAAATAGTAAAAATTGAAATTAAAGTATTTTGCTGCTAGCGGTAAAGCATTGAACAACAACAAGGTGGTGAGAAAATTTGGTTAATACCGTGGGAAGTCCCATATCCAGAATCGTCGGGACTTGCGCAAGTCTGGAAAATAGATTTTTTGGATAATAGGTCTTTTAAGGTGAACAAACATCAAAACATCCTTATTCCATAAAAAATAACAAATAGATGATAATTAAAGTCAATTTCAACTATCAATAAATAAATTCACATGGTTGTGCAATTTCGCAGCTTTTGTTACAGATTTCCACATGGTTTTTAAAATCTTGGTATTATAATAATATGTCATTACAACATACCTCAAATTCCAAATCACGCATTTTGGTTAGCAATCATTTCTCGATTAGCGACGATACTACAGTGAATTGGGATGGTTTTGATGATTGTATTTTTGGTAGTTATCAAAATGGATTTTTATTGGTTTTTAAATCTCCATGTTTTAATACGATATTTCATTTTTCAAGCTTTGAATTGCGCATTTTGCGCTCAGTTATTGTTGATTGTATCCACAATCCCACATGCATTTACGATTGCATTTTTGTCATTTAATGCAGCTGATTTTCATAGTTTTTTGATGCTGCATTATCATACATAGGAAATATTGAATTACTTTTTGATACACGCTATTTGTGACCATTTTATCGTTTACCAGCGTTGTTTTCTCCATTGCACTTCAACGGTTAAGGATTTCATATAGTTTTTAAAATTTTGAATTTATTTTCATTATTAGGATCCACGAATTTCGAATTGTGCTTTTGAATAATCACTTAATGACCCACTTTAATCTGTACAATTTCATCTAAAATCCACAATTTTTCCAAAATATGACATTTTTGCTAAATCTGAAACTGGTGCTAATAATCTTTTTTTTGCGAGATGTGAGGAAAAATAAGTGATTTTTTCATGCTGTAGTTAAATGAGGGATTTCGTATCTCTGATATCCAGTTTATTTTCATATTATAGTAGAAATCAGATTGAAATTAAAAAAAAAAAGTAAGGTAAAAACCATTAAAAAGTGGAGAATTCTCATCCATGCATCCTTTTTTTTAACAGCTCACAAATGTAAAAAAAAAAAAATTTAAATCAAAGAGTTGTTTGTTTTGATTGTTAAAAAATGTCGGGAAAAGAGACCCTTCAGGTAAACGAACGACCTAATATGGGACTTATATGTTTAAAACTATGTAATTAAGGTGTTAGGATTGTAGGAGGAATTGAAAATTTAGCATATTCATTAAATATTTTAAGTGCTATTAAAACATATTAAATATATAGTTAAGTGTTTACCAATATTGAAGAATAATTTGTTCTCCCCAGGGAAACTTATAATAATTTTTGTTCTTTTATTATTCTGATCTAAACTAATTTACTTTTTCTTTGGATATTTAATTGACAAATTGCCTCCTTGTCTTTAAAATTTTAATCAAAACTATGATTATATTTTTTAATTTAATTTATTCAGTGATTAGTTTGTAGCTGTCAAATAATTTTAGGAACATTTTACTTTAAAATATCAACTATTTTATCTGTATTATCATTTTTAAATAATATTGAATGCTATGCAGATGATTTGGCTGGTAAAGATTAGGAAAAAAAGAAGAAAAAATCTGATTTAAATCAAACCTGATTTTTTTGTTGATTTATTTTTTGAAAAAATTCATGAATTTTGCTAACTCTATTTCTAAATAAATATTACCAGGTTCATCACTAAAATGAAGAAAATTTGAATGAGGAAAAAAACAAGAATAAAATAAAGTAGTTTTCAGAATATTATAAAATGGGTGTATGTTGGGTTTATGATGGGTATTTTCGAAGAAAAAAGTGGTGGTCAGGTGTGTGACTGGTTGACAAAATCCCCATTTTGTTATTTTGAGTCACCCTGTGACCGGTAGTAAAAGTCAATTTTACCTTATGCCACCTTTCACATAATTTTAATGACACCTACTATAGAGTACTAAACTACCTTTGCATTAAAGCTATAATGCTTACATAACTTGGTAGTAAAAGTTCATTTTACTTTATACTACCGCTCTCATAAATTCTTTAAAATTTAAAGAATTAATTTCAATTGACGTAACTTTAATGATACCTACAATAGACTACTAAACTACCTTTACATTAAAGTTATAAGACTTACATAACTGGAGGAAAAAAAATTGGTTTTATAAGAATGATCAATGCAACATGTAGATCCAATAGATTTTAAAAATGAAGTGTTTCAATTGTATAATGAAATATTCAATGAAATTTGTTGATTTTTGTAAATTTTTAGGAGACACAGTAAAGCTTGGAAAAGATCAGCTGGTTGTGCATCCAATACGGGTTTTTCTAATACTATTGGTACAAATACCCAGAGCTTTACAAGTGATGAACTTTCTTATTTTTACCGCCTAGGCGTCCCTTTCCACAGGCGTAAACCGGAATCGAGCAGCGTCGAGGAGTCTGCTGTAGCTCCCAAAAACAATTCACAAAAGAACTCTGTCGATTTCAAAGGCCATACTGTAACCAGTTTGCCTCAACTTCATACGCCTTTCTCCCAAGTGAAGAAGGAGTCTCTTACTGTTACTGGGGAGTTGTGTTACTCCTATTCGTCTTCCTCAGACCCCATCATGCCTACCCTCTCCCCACAGCCTCCTGTGGCCAAGGAATTCTATTCCCAGGACAGTGGGGACGATGGTCTCTCTAGTCTGAATCCAGACCCCACTCAGTTTGTTGTGTTGAAAGCAAAAGTGACTGAGGAAGTAAGTCAGATCTTTGTGTTATCACTAAATTGAAATCAGTTTTGGTGTCTCTGTATTTAGTGGCAGCGAATGTTCAGCAGTTCTTAAAAGGTTGTCCCATGAAATTCTGGGATAGGGGTATCATGAGATAGTCTTATAAGTAATGATTTTTGAAACCTCTAATTATTTATATCTAATCAATAATCCATTACTTATTTAATACTTTGGTTGTTTTGATGAAATTATTTAAGTTAAGTGCCCGTGGAAAAAAAATAAAGTAAGAAATAGAGTGCTTTGGGATTTTCCATTCGACCTGTAGTTTAAGATTATCCCGTCGACCTGTACTCTAGGATTATGTCGTCAATGCTTTTGAAAATGTGTGAATCCTATGGCGCCATCATAATGAAAAGCAGTTTTCAGAATAAATATGCTAAGCACATTAAAGTTATCAATTAATAATAATAATAAAATACATAATGAAAAAGTGTAATAAAAAAATTAAAATAAAGTAAAAACCTCTATTTTGTTTTTATAATTACACATTGAATTATACTTTAATCCAACCTTATATGTTATTATAAATCATTTCAGCTGTCAAAAATCCTTGATAGCTTATAAAGCACAAACAATTGCTTAGCACTCTCTCTGGTGCTAGGCAAACCCGAAATTTGAATCATTCGGAATCCAAGGGGAAAAAAACTTAAAAAAACAAAAAAAAAACACCAGTATATTTCAACATGCTATAGAAAATTACCTCGCGTAGTCAAGAATTACGCAGTAAATATAATAAAATTGTCAGTTATTGGCGCAGAAGCTACCTTTTGCCGATAATATTGTGTTTGGCGAAAATGGTCAATGTGATAATTCCAAAGTACCAAATATTTTTACAAAATACATACATATATATATTTAATAATGTTAGAATTAAAAATTATTTAGAAGAATATAAATTATGGAAAATTACATCAGTATTTCCCATTTCCAGTTCGAAATAAAATTACTGAAATTCAACAGAACAGAATTATCAACAATGTTTTTCACCGATACATAAAAAAAAGATAAGAATGGATTTTGAAGTCTGGTTTCTGCCAAAAGAAAGTTAATCATTTAGGGTTCCATAAGTGAAAAGAAATTAGAAACTGCTGCCCAAGGGTATCCTTAGAAAAATTGCGAGGGCTCCGAAAGTTAACATTTTTGAGAACTGAAATTGTATTTATATCTACCGAGGTCTGCCCTGTCCGAATTTACTACCTTTTAGCGGTACCTTCACAAATTCAACTTTGGAATGTTAATGGTAGGAGGAAAAATGGTAGTTTCACAAAATACGTTTTCTTAAAATTTTATTTTTGTATCCCGTAAGAAACAATAAATCCATATTTTTACCATATTTTTGTGTTGATTTTTTAATATAATTTTTAATTTTCAGAAATTATGTCTAAATCTTCATAAAATAGGAATTTTGAGGTACCTCTCAAAAAAACCTAGACAGACCCCTGATCTAATTAACCCATTATTTATTTAATACTTCATTTTTTTAATTATTTAAGTAAAGTCCAATAGGAAAATTTAAAATGTTTATTAGATTGATTATTCTTATAGCATGTTGATGACTTACGGTTTAGTTTTCTCTCTCTTTTCATTTAACCGTGGGATTGATTTAAATCTCAACCATTGTATTCAAGTAAATGAATTGTTTAAAATAAATGATTAAGTTGCCTGATTGTAATCAAGTTCACTTGATCTCGTTTTCTTGCTTCAGTCAACAAACTGAATTAATTCAGTGTCAAAACAATGATTTACCTCAACAAATCATTTTTGTCTTTGGAAAACATTAAATTAGTTGTACTTAAATTTGTTTTTATTTCATATTAATGTTCTGTTTCCCACTATATTTTATTTTATGACTTTTTGTAATAAACTTTAAATCTTGGCTTATTTATTTTATCCAATCAAATTTTAAGCTGTTTGTCCCAATTGTTTTACAAGATCTTATTTTGCATTGGTTACAAAGTTCTTATGCGTCACCTTTTTATAAAAATTATAAGTTAAGTGCTTACCATTTCATTTACCTTAGAAAGAAAAAAGTTACTATATCATAATTTTGATATTGTTTTTCTTTTCTTTTTCATATGAAAAAATTTTATTTTCTACGTCATCATAAATAAAATTTTTTTTTAGATGCAGTTGAGTTAATAACTATTACTTGTTAATTTTGTCATTATCTGATACTGTGCCTTTTTAACATTGCTTGACTCTGAAATTTTTTGTATCAATTCATTCAAGTATCTTGACAGTAAAAATGCTAAATTTTAACTAAATTATAAAACAATGCTCATGGTTTTTTAACAATAAAAAAATGCTAGAATTTTCATGATATTTCTTAGTTATTATAATAATGCATTGCTAATTTTTCTGTTATTTTAAAAGTATAATGTATAAGTCTTAGGCTAATTATAAAAATTTGGCTCTTTGTAAATACTGCCGTTATATTGCTATGTGTCATCATTATGCTTGTCATTTTTGAGGCATTAAATAAAGAGGTAGTTTTAGTTTTAACTTTCTATTGAAATTAAAACTTTTTGGATTTTTTTTAGCAAGCTATCACTTGACTGATTGTGCTAAGCTTTAAGTACTCTGAAATAAATCAGGCTAACTAAGTAATGAATGTTTTCTTAGTAACTTAAAGTATATGGGCTCAAAGTATTAATTAAAGGGAAAGTTATATACACTTTGTGTTATGCATGCATAAAACTAAGCAACATGACTAAAGCACAAATAATGACACAAAAAGGCACGTGATGTAATCACAGTTCTGCAAACAAAATCTTTACTTAGTGTGTTAAAGCACAAAATGTATCAGTCTGGAAAACATTTTGTGGTTTTGACTCTGAGGAAGATTCTGTTTATTGAAGAAAAACTATGTGTGTTCTTTTTTGCTCTATATTTTTCATTAATTATTATTTACAAGAAAAAGAACGGAACAAATATTTTGGGAGTCCATAATAATAACCATAAAAGCTATTAATTATTAGCTACTAAGAAAATTAAAAGCTACTAATTAAATTCACAGAAAAAAAACACTGCATAAAACTAAATATACAAAAAATGCAATGCATACAACATACTAGTGGCTATCAGGGTGTTTTATACATGTGAAAAAATTAGCAGTCACTTTATCTTGTGTCACATTTTATATACTGGGAGAAAAATTTAAACGAAGGCTGTGGAGTGGCTATTGAAACACCTCGAGAGAACTACACTCTTCATCAACGCAATACCGATTTTTGTTCTGTCTTTCGAAGCGAACTAATTGCAATCAACAGGGGACTAGAGAAAATCTTGAGTAAAGGGCACTTTGGAAATACTTGGATACTATCTGACAGCCATAGTTCAATTCAACACCTCAAAAATTGGGCCCTCATTGGAGATAAAACCAGTTTTTCGATCTTACAAAAAGTAAAGCTCATTTCCCAGCAGCATGTAGTCCACTTTCAATGGATCCCGTCCCACGTCGATATCCACGGAAACAAGTTGGCTGACACTCTTGCAAAGAAGGGACTAGACCAGTCTGCCCCCTCCACCTCAGAGCTTACATACCTTGAACTTTTCGCAAGTCAAAAGGCCCATAACAAACAAAAGTGGCTGCTTCCATCTATTCACTACTGGTATAAAGCAAAAAGACCAGGACTCTCTCTATGCCTTCCTGGTGACAGACAGACCAACACTTGCTTATCCCGACTGGCCAGTGGACACCTGAAAAGTCTCACATTTTCTGCTAATCAAAAGATCTTTCCTCTTTGCCCTAAATGCCAACAAAACCAGGCATCACCTGAGCACATGTTGAACTTTTTATGGCTGGACTGGAACTACATTCATTCCTCTCCCCTTTTAGTTTCGGACTTCCTAAATGTCAACGGATTTATTGATCTGGTCTGACGGAGTCAGACCAGATGGGAACTAGCAACAACAACAAAAGTTAAATGAGAATCTCATTATTATTAATTATATATAAGAATTTCGTTAATTTCAGTTTTAATGATCCTTTATTTAGAGTATTCTGCAAATAGGTTGTGTAAATAGTTCTTGCATAATATATTTTTGTGAAGCATTAGTATTGAATACATTTATTCCTATTGTTTAGCTTTATTTACTGCAAGAAGTCTACAAAAAGGGATGGGATGAGTAGAAAATATTGGGGACTTTTCCTTATTAGCCTGGGGCATCGCTAACAGCCGTCAGCTGTAGTTTCTATGAAAGCGATTATTCAATCAACCCACAACACATTGGTGATTGTATTCCGGGTCTTTCGTATCATTCTTCAGGTTTAAAAACTAGAAAGCAGGGCATGTGATTTTACGTAAAAAAAATCACGACTATCTAAAGACCATAGGTTTGCGGACTTCCGCAAATCAAAAACTTATAATTCAACAAAATTTTGAAACTTTTACTGAATCATGCTAATGAGACGTTTCCATACGTGATTCTTCCGCCAATTAGATTAATTTCGTTTGGCAGATTTTCGTCAATTTGAATATTTGGAATCTGCTAATATTACAATGCTTATTCATGCGATTTTAATATCAAACATCAATTTTTGTATTTACCTGATTAAATAGTTACGCGGTACGATTCGTATTATGTTAATTTAAAAATTGTACATCGTGTTTCCTATTCACACGATTTAAAAATCCAATAGCCCAATTTGTATTCATGCAAGTTTGAAATCCATAGGCGATTTGTATTCCCCCGTTTATAAAATCCAATATTGCGATTCATATCCACATAGTGTAATATCAAACATCGATTTTCGCATTTACAGGTGATTTAAAAACTACGCATTGAGATTTGTATTCACATGATCTAAAAATTATGCATCGCTATTCGTATATATGCATCACGATGATCAAAAAATTATGTTAAAAATTCAATGTCGGAATTTGTATTTTCATGTTTTTGAAGTCCAATATCTGGGTTCATATTCACAAGATTTTAAAATCCAATATCATAATTCTTGTGAGAAGTGAATTTTTTTTAATTAGTTATTATAAAAGTGTGTTATTTTTCATTAGTAGGTAATTTCATTATAAATGTTTGTTCAAAAAATTATGTTAAATATAAAACATGTATGGTACATATATTTTTTTATCTTAATATCGATATTTTGCTCATAAAATTTTAAGGGTTTTTCACTTTGTGTCACCCTCTGACAACATACATATCATTAATAAATGAAATGTTGTTTTTCCTTTTATGAAGCATCTCACTCCTTTCCACACTTCTCTTCTGGATTCTTTTGAGGCCAAAGTAAATGAGAAGGAGTCAGCAGCCATGTACGATGCTGATCGAAATGAAACCACGTGTGCCATCCTTGCCCTTGAGGACAGAGCTGGAGATGTATTAGAAAAGCCACAACTGTCTAAGAGGCCTCACGAAGAAACTGACAATTCATGTGTTCCCATGTCTGGTCCTCTCTACGATTACAGGCATCTCAACAGCACCTTATGGTATGTCTCTTTCTTAATAGGTGC
Source organism: Parasteatoda tepidariorum (assembly GCF_043381705.1). Classification (NCBI taxonomy): domain Eukaryota; kingdom Metazoa; phylum Arthropoda; class Arachnida; order Araneae; family Theridiidae; genus Parasteatoda; species Parasteatoda tepidariorum. Next base: position 2,414,947 of record NC_092209.1, read on the forward strand.
CGCCAGTGTTTTCATCATAGAAAAAAAAATGGGTGAGAATTTCTCACCCTTTCTCAAAAACAGGGTGAGATTTCAAAAAGTTAAGTGAGATTTCTAAAAATTAAAAAAACACAAATGGACTTGAAAAAAAATCATTTCTTTAATTATAATAAATTTTTAACGTCTTCTAATTTTTAAAGCATTGAATATTTTGCTTTATGATATTTACTGAATCATCATAGAAGATTTTGCCTTTACAAGGTATTTGTCCATCTTACATTAGTGGATAAAAAATTTTAACGTCTTACATGAAGAAACCTTACCTACGGTAAACAGGTGGTTGTAGAGAAATTTGTTCTGGAAGGGATTACGTGGTTCGGAAGGGTAGTGTTCTGTTGTTCGAAAAGGTTCTAAATGATACTGGTAAATAGGGAAGCTAGATAAGGGGGCAGATGTTGAAAATAATGAAAGATCCAGGTAGAAAAGTGAAACGGATTTTATTCTAAATGGCGTAATGCGAAGCTTTTTCCCAAATGCGAGAAATTCGCGAATTTTGCAATTGATTTATAGAATGCGTGACTGTGCCACTCTTCCTGGAGGCTGAAACCAATCTTTGGGAATCTGTGCTTGTGCAAACAAAATTTATATCTGCTTGAGATAGTAGCTTTTTTTTCTTGATATTTTAAACTGCTGGTAAAAGTTATATTCAGATTATTTATAAAAAATTTCTAGAGCTAGAACATTAAACAGTACTGATGAAGAGGGAAATAGCGATATGAATGGTTCCAAGTAAAAGTTAGTAGTGTATTATTCTGTGATTAGTATTAAAAATACACAAGAATAGCTGTTAGTTTTTTTTCATTGGTGTAAAAAATAAACTTAGAAAATGAAGAATGAATATTTTTTTCCAGAAAAAATAATCAAGTCTTTGATATTATGTAAAAGTTACTCTGATGGAAAGATTTGTGAAGTTAAAAAGCTATGAGTTTCTGTAAAATCTAGTAAACCATGCTGTACATTAATTGGTAAAAAAATATATTCAGTCTTAAAACTTTTTTCGAGTGGCACCCATGCATTAACAGTTTTTGCAATATTTTCCCCTCTCCATGTTAATAAAAACATGAAAAATGTTTTCATAAAACAATTTTAATTTAGTTTTCTAAGAAGTCTTAGAATAATGTATTAGATTTTGCTACACTTTACCACCATTTCGGGGCATTGACTGTTTAAGAAATAATGCATTATTTTTTTAGTGATAAAAAGTAGTCTTATTTCTCTATATGAATATTACCATCTTCTGTCAAAATTAAATAGCCGAAAAATCTCAAAATCCAAAAAAGAAAAGAAAAAATATCTATACAATTTCACTATTTTCTATAAATTTCCAAAATTGAAAGATAGAAATCTTTCAAAATATTAAATATGTTATGAGGAATTATGTTTTTGCAGAGATTTAAAATCCTTTTATTATTGTAATCACAAACATATTTTTGTCAATTTATAAATTAATATAATTAATAGTAAAATTGGTAAAATGAAATCATTGTTCTTAACATTCCTTGATTAATCAAATTCAATACAACACTATTTGCCAATTTGAAAGAAAGCTACCACTTGCTTTAAAAGAAATAATCAAGTACTCTCTGACAATTATCATTGAAAGTGCTATTACTTAGGATGGGAGCTGACCTTATGGTTGGCAGACTATAACTTGCAATTATTTACAAATAAGTCCTTGTGGTACACTTTGGAAGCTATCAGACATGAGCATCTCTGATTATAACTGTGAAATTTTAGTTTTCCTTTGAGTTTCATTCAATGTAACCTCTTCTCATTAAATTAATTAATAGGCAACACCCTAATGCCAAAAGAAAGTGTCTTTCAAGTCTGCCAAATCTTCCTGACTTCATCAAGGTTGAACCGGATGAAACTTTCTGTGATATCGAGAGAAACAACGTATACGAGTTCGACGAAAACGTGCCTTGCACTCCCAGAGATCCCTACGAATTCACTGAATTTGATGAAACGGCACCCTCTGGTAAAGGATTTCGACACAAGATTGAAAAAGTAAAGAATTTTATTATGTCTTTTTATTAAAAAAAATTGAAATCACAAAAGTAATAAGAATCCAAAAATAATTGAAAGTGACTTTACTTTTTTATGGTAGCAGATATACATTTTTCTAAATGTGCTTTCATTTGTATATGTAAAAAAATTGACAGAAATTTTTTTTTGTTGAAATTTTTTCTCTTTTTTTTTTTTTTAATTGATGTGGAATAGTCTGAAAGTATACTAATATAAATTCACATTTTTTTTAAAAAATAAAAACTTATTTTACTGCATTTTAAGCTTAAAAGTCTTGCAATTACTTTATCGCACACAGTCGAACTCGTTCATTACGAGATTGTAGGGTATTGTGACACTTTGCTTCCTAAATTTGAGTTGGCCGAAAATTAATATCTGAAACAAAAATTAAATTATAATGTATAAAAAAAAAGAACTAGAAACTGTATAAAATAGTTTTTTTTCATTATTTTTTGTTTTTGCTCATCTGAAAAATATTTGAGATTCTTTTTTTTGTAATCAATATATAAAACAAAATACATTATCTGTAACTTCTTTCGAATCAAGAAAAGTTTACGGTCTAACATCTTTATTTATGGAGGATTTGAGTTTAACTATTTCTTCCCCATCACTGTCAGATTCTGTGTTTTAAAAACATTTGGTTAGAAACATGTCCATAGTTGCATGTGCAACAATTAATGTGAAGTCTATTAAATGCTTTGCAATTGTGTGATTTATGACAAATCATTTGAGGAACTTAACGTTGTTTCTGTTCATCGCTTACCTCCTGTCAGACTCTATTTATTACAATCAGATTATAGATGATGTTGTGATATGGAATTAAATGGTTTGAATAGCTATAAATTATTACAATTGTGTGATTCATGATAAGAGGAATGTTCTTTCGATTTGTTGTTTACCTGCGCAATCTGAATGAAATATCCACCAACAGCCTAGTACTTTTTTCTGACAGCTTCAATAAAATAGTTTTTCAAGAAGTTTAAGAAGAATGCTGTATAAATAACATGGTTTTGTGTAGGCTTTTTAGCATTTAGCCAGTTATTAATAAAAAATTTCTAGTTAAATCTAAGAACTGGCTTCGATCAGAGCTCGTAATAAACGAGTTCGACTGTATTAATATTTTTGTAACAATTGTTTTCTAAAAGAATGTATCGACATGCAAACTTTCAACAGATATATTATTGTTGTTTTAACACTTTCTCTATATAGAAATAAGTTTTTAAATAGACCAGTTGTAAATTGTGAAAATTATATCACCTAAAAAAGTGGGTGCTTAATGATATTGCAGATTTTAGATTATTTTTTAAAAAAAAATATTCTTTATAAAAAGAATTATATAAAATTTAAGTATTATATTGCTATTAGTAAAATATTATGTTGTTATTGGTTAAATATTATATAAGTAATGAATACCTTAATGTCTGGTATCTGTCATTTTGTTCTAAATTTGATATTTTTTTTTAAATCATGAGATTTTGTGTAACCATTACCAAAATGTTTTTTTTTTCTAGATATATTGAGCTTTATTAGAATTGTATTGTTTTCACATATTTATAATTGATAACATAATTTGCTGAGTTTTATATTTATATGCCTACTGTTTGTTTATTTTAATCCTGGAATATATGCATACAGTGCATACAAATCTGAATTGTGAAACAATTATTAATTTTTAATACAGTGTGATGTAGGGCAAAATTAACGATCTACACTAATTAAATATAAAATATGGAGTTAGAAAATTTATTTGTTAATCGCTAACCCATCACTACATTTTTGCCCACCCAATTTACTCCAAAATAAATATTTTTAACTTCTTGTATTATTTTTGATGTAAAAAAACCTGTAATCGTGCATGAAAATTGTATTTTACGCTGGTTCATAATTGCAGAAGGACTGAATATGATTTTCAAAGGTTTTGTTCAAGTTAATGGCATATTACTTTTTTTTTTAATTTATGGTAGATAATATTTAAAAGTAATCTAATTAATATAATTCTATTTATTTCAGTTTTATTTCATAAGGGAAAAAAATGTATCTTTGTTAATAAACAAACAAAAAATTTTATGTGCTACATTGTTGGTTCAAAAACTCAAATCCTAAATTCTATTAGTAAAAATTTTACATGAATTTTTTTAGAGAGGTTGGGAAAGTTTTTCTTCTTTTTAGAAATGAAAGTTCTAATGTTTACCATATTGTTAGAAATACTTTACATTGATAACAATAGTTTTTTAAAATTAAAGTTAAGAATTTTTATTTTTGAAAAAGTGTTCACCACATTAAAATCGTTATTACTGAGCCCTAGTTTGTGACAAAATTTCCTAATTTTGCTCTATACAGTGTGATATATTTTGCTCACTGTAATTGAAAAAATATATATATATTGATTCCTGTGTGTTTCAAGGATGAAAAATTCAGTTTACCGAGTATACCGTCTCCACTTTCTATTCCAACTCCCATCACTCCCATCCCAGAGATGCCTTCTCAGATGTCAGAAGATGTAGAGCAGACACTGTCTCCAGCTGCCTCCAAATCATGTGGACCAAAGTTCATACGTGAAGAAGACTTAGCCGTCTCCTTACACGATCTGGACAACATTTTTGATACTTCTTCCTCTGATGGAGAAGATAATGTAGGCTATTTTTTTTTTAAATAACAGTGTATTTAAGCACTGATTGTTTAATGTAGCACAGTAGAACTTCAATTGGTCTTTTTTTGTTACACCACCCTTGACAAACAATCAATACTAGAAAACAACAAATACGGTCAACATGAAATATAATAAGGATTTATAAAAGTATAAGAAATAATGAACTTGAAAACTAATTAATTTGCAATAAGTATGAAAAATTTAACTAAAAACATTTTTGCAAAAGTATTTAATGTAGAATATTTGAAAATTTAAAAATATTGGGAACTTCTTCTTTTCTCTTTCATTTTGTACCTCTTCTGCTACCTTTAATCTAATGGACATTACACCATAAGTTTAGTAATTTTATCAGCTTATATCTAAGCATCAAACATAATGTTTAAGGTTTTGACCCTCAACCGTAACAAAACTAACAATTTCTTCATCATATCAGTGTTCTTAATTAGCTTCTCAAAACAAAATACCTTCAATTTTTTTTCCTGCTAGTTTGAAAAACGATCTGAAAAGGTATAACTAATGTTAAAAGAACTGAACATTTGCAACCTGACCACATTAAAACTATATTCTATATGTGGGAAAACAAATGTTGAAATGATTAATTGAGGTTCAACTGTACTTAATTACTTTTGAGCAGTGCTTTCTTTGAAAGTTTTGCTCAGATTTTTTTCAATTGTTAGTTTCTCTTTTTAATTAAATTATATTATTTACCTATATTAATTGAAAATATAAAAACATTTTGAAGAAAAATAAATAGTTAGAAATTATTGCAACTTTCCATAAATACTAGTTTAAATGATAGATCACAGATAATCATAAAACAGCTTTCATTCAAATAGAACAATAATAAGTTTTTGTGTAATTTTTTTCTAAAATTTCAAAGTATTGCTTTTGTATTTTTTGCACTGAAAGTATTGTTAATTGTATTTTAGGCACTAAAATCAGTGTTCATAGAACATTTTATAAATCATTTTAATGTAACTTGTTAAAACTTTGCATTGTTGTAGTCATCACGAAGCAAAAATAATCTTTCTAGTGCCATTTTAATAAAATAAAAAAATTCTATTGTTAATTTTCCCAGGGCTTTTTTTCTTAGTATTAACTTCTATTTCATTGAAAAACAGTCAATTTCAGTTTTTTTGAGCATATGTTTATAACTGAAAAAGTATTGAGTGTTTCAAAGTCCTACAATCAACTCGTACTATTTGAATGTTGAATTTTTGCACGTCAAAAAATTTAGACAAATCCCTGTAATAATCATGAAAATATGCAGGCAAACTTGTTTACTGTGAGCTCTATTTAAACAAGTTTATTTTTTTATAATTGGTTTGTTTGGTGTTGATAAAACGTACATAAAGCCATGTTGTAACAAGCATATATTGGATTTAACAGCAAATCTTTCATTAACTTCTTGAAAATTATTTCTTCTAAGAAAGTATATGATTGCTTAGGGAAATTTCATTTAATTAGAAAAAGGTTTAAAAACACGACATAGGTTTGAATTAAATTGATCGAAAGTTGTATGTAGATAAGCAATAACAGGTACAAAGCTATCAGCTCAGACGTTCTAGCTGTCCACAATGTTTTAAGCCAATGTTCTTGGCAAGTACTGAATAAACATAACTTGTTTATTAAGTCTTTTATATATATATATTTGAATTTTATATCAAACATTAAAGCCTAAATTTGAATGCTTGTGAAGAAGACTTTGTTAGATTCAATTCAATTATTAATCATCGTATTGGATACAGTAACATCAACAAGATCAGCTCAACAACAAAAAATAATTACTTAATAACAAAATAAATGAAGGTGATATTGATACTTCCCTTCCTACAAGATCTCCGTTTATTGCTGGCCCTCTCAGTTAGTGGGTTTCATGAGATGCATTGTGAGATTTCTCAGTTGACTTGTTATGAATCGCTCAAAATTAAAATTTAGTATGCATTTTGGAATGATTTTACTAATTAGAAATATAATTAAAAAAACTTGAATTTGAAGGAGTGTGAAAAGGACACAAAAGAAGTTTCCTTAAAATAGTTTCATGCTAAAAACTGGGCAGTTTTTCGATCAATCAAAGAAAGGAGTATATAAGAGGTTTTAGGAATTCCGAGTTAATGTGTTTAAATGGTAGAGGTTATTTGATATTCTTGAAAAAAATATTTTGTGCATATTCAGAACATTGTATTTCCTATGAATACAAATGCGTATTTTAAAATAATTTATTTGAAGAATCAGAGGATTCTAATAAATTTTCTTTTCTCTAAAGTCTGTTGTTTAAGCTTAGGGACCGTTAACTCATCATAACCGCAGGCTTCATTATTTTAAAGTTTTTGAAAGTCAGTGTTTTTATGAAAAAAATGTAAATACTTTGTATTATCAAATTTTGATGGTAATGAATTCAGGTATTATATGCTCGTTTGCTATTTTCAGTAAACGCATGTAGTACTGTTGTACTAAATATTGTTGTACAAAAGTGCTAAGTGGCATATGAATTATGTTTTAATTTCAAGATTATTGAAACCGTATTTTAAAATCATTTGATTGAGGAAATCTTGACCCTGAATGCCAATTTTTAATTGAATATTGGTCTAAGGGAATATTTGCCATGGAACAGTATTATAAATTTTTAAAATATTTTTATCTCAAACTCTAATGGGTTGTTCGGTACACTATTTATAAAATTATTTTGAAAACTGTTAAAACTTTCTGTCCTGAGCAAGTAACTCTAAAATTAGAAAAAGCTTTTTTTTATATATTTTTTTAAATTCCTTTTTGATAAAATTTTGCCTTTTTTATTTAAGTAGATAACTTTTTTTTACTTTGTCATATGCTGTATTTAAAAATAGTATGAAATATTAAAACTATACTAAATAATATCTGTTCTGTTTTTTTTTTTTTTTAAATCTTTGGTTCACTATGATGCCTATATTAAGCTTTAAAAAGGGGCGAAATAAGGGTTGAAGCAAAATTAGTTAATGTAAAAGCTGCATTCTAGTTGAGTATTTTTTTTGCCTAGTTTTAGTTTGTTTAGGCTTACTGACTTAAGATGTGAATTACCTTTGTTCTCTATAATTTCATTGTAAACAAGTTTGGATGTACAGTACAGAACCCGTTATCCGGAAATCGGAAAACCAAAAAACCGGAACGAAATTCGATAAATTTTCCTGCCATTTTAAAAAAAAAAATTTTTTTTCCTCATAAGATTTTAGGATTTTTTGTTCTTTTTTGAAAGATGTTTACCTTACCATCATTTTGGTTTTGATTTGTTCATTTACGTCGCACAAGAGCTGCACAATGGGCTATTGGCGACGGTCTGGGAAACATTCCTGAGGATGATCCGAAGACATGCCATCACAATTTTGATCCTCCGCAGAGGGGATGGCACCCCCGCTTTGGTAGCCCGACGACCTGCACGCGAAGTCGAGCACTTTACGGTAGAACAGTTTAACGAGGACCAATACCGCACACCCTCGGTCCCTACGCAGACTGATCAAAGTGGTCACCCACCCGCAGCCAGTGATGCTTGACCTCGGTGATCTGCTGGGAACCGTGTCTTAACGATCAGTCCACTGCGGGACACCATCATTTTGGAAATAATCATTAGTGTATTACTCTATCGTTTTTTCTTCTTTTTAAGATTATTTCCAAAAAAAAATTTTTTTTAGTTGGGTTTAACAATAAAAAAACGGCTTTTTGTAGCGATTCAGAAAACCGGAAAAATCAGTTATCCGGAATAGCGATGGTCCCGATCGTTCCGGATAATCGGTTCCCTACTGTACTATTAAAAAAAAAATTACATAACTTTAAAATGCCTAATTTAATTTACTGTGCAGTAAGTTTTTTTTTAAACTTGCTTTTCACTCTCATTATGAACTTTTAATTTGATTTAAAGATTAATTTGATAATGCACACTTTTTCAATATATTTATTGCTTTTACAAATATGCATTTTATGCAATTTTCATATTCTATTTATTTTTGCTCTAAGTTTTTAGATGCATTTAAAATTTAACATAAAAATAATAATAAATAATCTTGTTGAAAAATGATTGATAATACTTGTTTGAAAAAAATTATAATGATGCTCTCGGATTTTTCCATAGGTGGAAATGCCTCATACTCCTTCAAAACTTATTTCTTTTGATGAATATTCAGGAAAAATAGGTAAATAGACATTTTATTGATTTATTATTATTTTTAATTGTGTCTGTCTTTTTAATACTAAGTAAGTAAAACATTTTCGTTCTAATTGGTCGGATTCAGATTGTTTAAGAGTATGGGAGGATGACTGTTTTTATGTTTCTTTTTATATTTGATCTTCAAAAATAGCGCTTCTGCTGCATGGTCGGTTAATGCATCACTCACACCATTGGAGGAGAGCTATGGCCATGAGTTCAATCTTTGACATTGACCGAACAACACTTGTTACAAGGTGCATGTTAAAAAAAATCTGTTTTGGCTTAGAGTGTGGACTTTTGATTTTGTCAAAATTTGGAGAGAGGTGTACTATCTCAAGCGTCGTCTACGTCATCTTTCCCAAGTCAAAATTACATGGTATTCCTACCATGGCGATTATAAGACAGAGCCTTGAAAAATGAGAGCCCTGAAAACTCCTGTACCATAGTTGGGTGATGTGTGTACCTCAAAATTATCTGAAAATCTGGTTCAGACCTAAAACTAAATTGTGATTACGTTCTTGAATGATTAATTTTTTTAAAAATAAAGTAGTTAAATACTTTAATTTTTTGAAAATATGTCGAGTCCTGTTTATTTGAATCTTTTTTTTTATTAATGAAAAAGCATTATATAACTATGTATATATATATACTGGGTGATGAAAAAGTCAGTTTAATTTTTAAAACTTTATAATTTCTAAACTATTTACAATAAAATGATGCAGTTTGCAAAGAAATACTCAGAAACACTGGGGATTTTTTTAATCATAATTTTTAAAACATATTCAAATTAAGTATTTAAATAAACATTAAACAAAAAGCATCATTTCACCGTTGTGCCACCCGTTCAACTAGTCTCTTTGTTTCAGATATAATCTTAAAAGTAGTTCAATAAAACTGGTACTTGTGGCGTTTTTCAAAACCAACACTGCAGTGTTTGGATTTATAAAAATTTTCGAAAATTTAGAACTGTTGATTGATTATTAATTAACATTGCTTTTAATATACATCTAGATGAGAAAATCTCATCAAATTATAATTTTTTTTTTTTTAGCTTAAATGTTATTCCGATTTTTAAAGCCAGCTAATTATTTTTATCTAGATATAAATATGTAACTTAAAAATGGAAAGGCATTTAAAGTGTGTCTTTTTTTTCTATTTTTGTGGGTGAAATAGCTTAGTCAAAATATGCTTTATTAAAAATTGTGATTTCAATATTGTGTTGTAGAGCTGTTGAGAATGTACCCAACTCCGCCTTCTCTGGAACAAAATGCAGTGCCTTCACCCTATGGTCCTCAGGTAGGAACTGAAAGTGCCACAGTTGATTTCGGTGATGCCTTAAAAGAGGAGGAGGACCACAGCATTTTCCCTTTCCAAATCGAAGTAAGTGCTCTTCTACTTGTTTTGCTTGACTATGCTATATGTATCAAACTCAATGCATTTTAAAGAAGGAATGATTGCAGAGGTGCCAACTTATATGATTTATCACATTGCGACTTCATCCTCAAGCTTAGTCCTTATCGTTGAGTAATAAAAATTATGATTTTTGAGAATTTCTCTGATAATCTGTTATTTCCCTTAACTACCGAGAATTATGAAATTTTGTAGTTTGTAACAAATCTACAATATTTTTTTCCTACTCCTTAAACAATTCTAAAAAAAAAACAATAAATAAAAAACGAAAACGAATTGATAGAAACAAGAATTAAAAAGCAAAGAAATTTAATCTTTTCTATATCCAACAAGCTGTTCTTAACCTTTATCTTTGCTCCTTATGGAAAAGAAAAATATCATGAACTGAAATGGTGTTGGCGAAAATATTTAATGATTCACATACAGATTGATAAAAAAGCAACAGGGGCTAGTTCTAATTAAACCAAAAAAACAAGAACATAAATTCCAAGTAATCAATTTAATTTTATAATGAAGTGTATAAGTTCAGCTTTGAATAATTTTTAATTTAGTACCTTAAGTGTTAATTTTTTTTTTTTTCAAAAAAATTTTGCACATATTTTTATTAGTATTATATACCTATATAAAATTATGTTGTATACGCATCTTAAAATTGTGCTATTTGAATTTCGTAAACCCTAACTATATACATATCACTTCTGTATTATTGTACTTCTGATTGCTGTTAAAATTATTAGTAAGTCTGCTAGCTCTAAAAATTACAAGTGACAAAACAAAGGATTATAATAGCATTTTTTAAAGCATCGTCGCCTTACATTTTGCAATGCAGAAAATGTAGAATCATTACTGTGTAATAAAATTGCAATATAAAATGATTGCTGAATGATAAACGTTAAATATTTATCTTTGCATAAAAATGCAAATAATATAACTGTATACTATTTTCATACTACAAGATATTTTTATAAATGATTCACTAAATTTGACACATTTGGTTTAAAAACAAATTTTTACATTTTTGTTTCATTATGGATGCACTTGATAAAATAACTAATGTTACACAAAGAACAAAAGGACTTTATTTTGGCATAGTTCAGAAAACATAGTGCCACTCTTAAAATTTTAACTTGTGTACCCTTAAAGTTTTAACAAGAACTTTTTATGTTGAGTGGTCCAATCAAAGTAAATTTAATTTTACTGCTACGTTACATTTGCGAGATAACTTTGTCTTTTCATTGCACCACCTTAGCCTTGCAAATCATGTATTAAGGTTGTTTCCTATTAAACCATCGCCCAATCGTTCCAAGATCATAAAAGATTTTTCCAGCAATATTTGCTAATATGTTTAGCTGTATCTTGTATTTGAGTTTTTTTTTTTTAATCTGGGTAGCCACAGAATAGGCCAAAGTCAGAGAACTTTATCATTGTGTAAGAATTCGAAAATTGCCCGGAAAAAGTTTGAGTTTATGGTACAAATTGTGAAATATATTTTTATCATCTATTGCTCAATTTTAGTTCAATTCATATCAATAGACATCAGCTAAATGTTTTTGTTTTGTTTTTTGTGCTTTGTTATTACAATTTTATTTATTATATTTAATAAATTATATAAGAGTTTATTTAACATTTACTCAAAAAATATTACACAATTGAATCAATTGAACAGTTTTTTAGTATGGACATTTATTTTAACTGATAACAAATGTTTCCCACATTGACTAAAACTTACTCTTATCTGTTACCTTTGTTCTGGCATAAATAGCAGCAACATTAAATAAAATGTGTGTTTTCACCATTATATCTTTTTACTGCTATATATCTGATTCCTTTCGAGCTATGTGTTTGCTTAGGTTAATAATTTTATTAAGAATTATTTATTTTCAATTTCAATTGTAAGTAAAAGTGTATTTTATGCTCACTAAGAAGCAAAACTGAAAAATTAATAATAAAATTTAAATGTGTTATAAAATTATTAGGGAAATTGATAAAATGAGACGGAGAAAATAAGAATATTTTTCTGTGTATTTGTGGCCACCCTAAATGAACAATTTGCTACTTGCTGGGGATGAAATGGTACATTGATTGTTTGGATTTAGATTTACTTTCGCGGATTTATCTTTAATCTTCAACAATTTAGCAGCTTTGTTTATACTAATAAATCTCTTTTTTATAACTTCATAGTTTTTATACCAAAAAAGAGATACAATATCTAAAGTAGGGGTGCACAACCTGCGGCCTGCGGGCCAAATGCGGCCCTTCGACTACTGAAGTGCGGCCCGCGAGAGCTTCTAAACGCAATAAAAAAAATTTTAAAAATTTCAATTTTTAATCCCACTTTTAAGTCATCACGTTTTGACACAATCAATTTTAACAGATTCTTTAGTAAATGTACGTTTAACACGCTTTCTTTAAGCCGATTTTATCGTAAATATAAATTATTTTTTTTAAATCCCGAATTTTTATTACGACGCGAGTTTTAGATCGCTCATTTAATTAATCACTTTTTGGTGCACTTTATTTGAGATGATTTTATCTTAAATCTAAGTGATTTTTTATCTTTTTTTTTTGCAATTCTTTTTTTTTTCAGCAATTTTTTTAGACAGTTATTGCTATGCGTTCCCACGTATCATAAAAAATTCCAATTATTCTATTATGGCATGCAAATTTTAAATCGTTCATTTGACACGCTTTATTCGTGCTGAGTTCAGCATAAATATAAATAATTCCCCCCCCCCAATTATTTCTATATTTTTCCACGTGATTTTGACGATCCCGTTATTTAGCTATGATGTTATTACGACACATTATTGTTAATCGTGCAATTAAATAATCACCTTTTGATACGGTATTTCGGTGCAGTTTTATCGTAAATCCTATTTATTTTTCCTTCATTTTTTTTCCCGCAAGGAATATGATTTGGTCGAATGTGGTAATGAATTGTGATTTGGTCAAAAACCAAATATTCGGCAAAAAAAAAAGAGAAAGAAAAATCGACTGAACGCCGTACACTTGGGGCCAAATAGCAAAATCTTTTAGCAGCATAGCCACACTGAAACTAAAATTTCAATGCTCAGAATAATATTTCCTGGAAAAGCGTATTCATAAATTAACTCTAAAAAATAAGGCCAATCAAGAACGATTTTGAAAATGTCGAAATGCGAAACACAGAACATAAAAATCAATCTTAATTTTTGAAAGAAAATTTTAAAGCTGAGCATCTCAGTTTTCCAATTACTAAAAAAAGCCAAGAAAAAAGAATTAAGTCAACAGAAATGCTATTAAAAATTACTGCTTTGTAATAAAAACGTCTAAAAAAAGTTTTTTTTATTTAAAGAAAATAAAAAGTTAAAAAAAACATTCTTAATTTTTTAATTGAAAATCTTATGCTGAAAATCGCAATTTAAATTTTTCTCTTTGCCATAATTTTAGAAGAAAAAAAATTGCTGTAAAAAAATTTTATTAATAACTTTATTTTTAAAAAAAAATGCTGAGTCATAATAAAAATGCCTAAAAAAGAAAAACAGAAAAATACAAATTTTTCTTAGTTCCAAAAACAAAACTTTAATACTGAAAATCACACTTTTCTATGTTACTGGTTATTTATATTTCAGTACAGGGAAAGAGTGATAATAAATTAATAGTATGAGACGTTCTGTTAAAATGCTGGGTTATAATAAAAATAGTAAAAAATGGAAAAAATCCTTCTCAATTCTCAAAGTATCGAAAAAATGACAAAATTGACTTGTCTGATTATATTTTTAAAAAAAAGTAATATCTATAAAAATTCAAAAATAAAAAAAACTTAGAAAAATGCATTTCTGAAAAATATTCTGCCGAATATTTGACTGATCATTCAACCAACCGAATTTTTCACTGAAGGCCAAATACTCGTTACATCCCTAATTTAAATGCAATGTTATTGCAACTTGAGAAATTCATAAAATGGCGGAAAACATGAATTTTTAAACTGCTCACTGTTTGTAGTTTAGATTTCAATTTTTTGTTGCTTAAGTGATCTTTTTCGATAGAAAAAAGGAAAATTTTTACAATATAAAAAAATCTAATAATTAATAAAATGAAATAATGAAGTGCATTACAATTTAATAAGCATTGAATTTTATTTTCCTACACTATCACAGTTTTGTTTTTATTTTAGGCTTTTGTTTAAAACCTATAAATTTTCTTCAATTGAAATATTTAATTTGAATTTATATTACTTAATTATGACTAAATTTTTTCCTACTTTCATTCTGTGAGCATTGCAGTTTTTTTTATTTATTAGAATTTACGAGACGTATCCAGAAAGTAAGTTTCCCTATTTTTTTTTAAAAAAAGATCTCATACTTTCAGGAACATATTTTTTGGCAACAAGTACAGCAATGTTTCAGCTATTTTTCAACATAGCAACATAGAATTGAGACACTTGTCGTATCATGAGTTCAACTTTTGTATCCCTCTGCCGTAGAACTCTGCCGCCTGTGAATGGAACCACGTCATGAAACAGTAAGCGCTGACCGTTACTGTGAAACACTGCGGAAATTGTGACGTGCCATTCAAAACAAGAGGCGTGGAATGCTTACTGCAGATGTTGTGCTCCTCCATGACAATGCTCTTTCACATACAGATCGACTAGGAGGTGATGGCTCGTCGCACAGCAGCTGTTTTGACGAAATTTGGCTCGGAGTTGTTTGATCATCCACCCTACAGCCCACTCCCAGCGATTTTCATGTTTTCTTGCACCTCAAGAAATTCCTGTCCTCCGGTGAGCGTTTTGGCAACGACGAAGAGCTGGTTCCATTTACAGGCGGCAGAGTTCTACGACAGAGGGATACAAAAATTGATCCCACGATATGACAAGTGTCTCAGTTCTGGTGGTAGCTATGTTGAAAAATAGCTGAAACATTGCTGTACTTGTTGCCAATAAATATGTTCCTGAAAGTATGAGTTCTTTTTTTAAAAAAAAGAAAATAGGGAAACTTACTTTCTTTATGCGCCTCGTAATTCTAAAATGAATTTTCGTATTACATGATATGATAAAAAAAAACGTTTTTTTTCAATGTTTATTTATTTTGATAAATCTATTGTAAATATAATAAAAATAGCAATTTTTTTTTTTTTTTTGTAAAAAAATAAGTATAAGTTTTTTTATTTTTGAATGAATTCTTAAAATGGAACACCTTTTAATTTTTTGCAAATATATTATTAAGTTTATTGATAAAAAAAATAGAACGCTAATGTTTAAATTAACATTACTACATTTGTCATTAACATGGCTCAATACATGTGCGGCCCTTCATTTGCCAACCTGCTGTGCAAGTGGCCCTGCACTCAAAAAGGTTGTGCACCCCTAGTCTAAAGTATAGAAAACTGTTACTGTGCTTTGGAAACTTGAACTTTACCAAAGAAATAAGAAGCCAATTGGAAAAGAAAAAAAGATCTTGCAAACAGTTTTTGGCAGAATCAAAGAAGGTAATGGCTAAAAACGAAGAACAAATACATATATTTACAAAATTTGTACTGACATTATTGTAATAAAATTTATAAAGTTAAACAGAATGAGATTAGTTGGGCATATTTGTCATTTAAATATAAATAGCCCAACACTTGAACTAGCTAAACAAAAAACTATTTGTAGCAGACCTGGAGGACATTCAAAACTTTGATAGCCATACTCCATTAATACGGATTTTTAAATAATCAGGGTATTCAACTGGCAAGACAAGAAGGAGAACGACATGGTTGAAGAAATATTCTATAGATTAACAATGCCTATTCTATGCCAATGATGACTGATTTTAATTTATTTAATTTGTAGGATGCTTCGTAATGATCGCTTTTAATAGATTTCTCATGGAAACCTTGTAAAATTTATATGTGAGGAAAAAAATTTAACTTTGACCAATCATTTTTTAGATGAATGATAGAAAAGCAGATTTATAATGTAAAACGAACACATTCCAATCTTGCAAGATAAATTTTTTATTTTTTAATAATTTTAAAAATTGAGTATGATTGTGGATGTTGCTTTCAGGAAGTGGATGTGTGGAATCCTCCTCTAATTCACACATTTCTTGAATCTTCTAAATATGATGCCTTAACTACATGGCCTTTTCATAACTATGCACTAGACGAACACTTAGTTTACAAACCATCGTGGTCAACAAAAGCTCCTCTTCAAGATGATCACATAGAAAATCATCATGCCTCTTCATATAAGTGAGTTCATTTCTTCTTTGTGTGTGCATTTGTCAAAATTGAAGAATCTTTTGTGCCTCAATAATTTGAAGTTATAAGCTTGTATGTTCTTAATTTTGTCCCAAAGGATGAATGTGATATTGTGTCACGTATACTCCACTTAGAATAAACCCTGATGTATAAATGAAGGATTATTCAGAAATAAATGACTAAATCAGCAGATTCTTACAAAATAGAATCTTTTATACTTTATTCTGTTTTCAAGTAATTGCCATTTATCTTGTAGCATGCGAAGTTAAATTTGAAAAACATGCATGCTAATGTGAAATCCCACACAATTAAGGATTGTCGTGTGTGGGATTTCACAATCAACAGATTCTGACTTCTGCAAATTATTGTAACTTTAATTTATACATGGTTTGTGGAGACTCTTAAAATTTTCAGCTTTATGCTCCGACTTTCTTGTCTACTATGACTCTCTGAATTGCAAACTTATATGCTAATCAAAGTAGTTTTTAATTTAATTTTTTGGAAGATACTACTTATTGTTCTTAATCATTATTATTTTTTTCAGTCACTCACCTGTGCCATACGATGACCAAAACAGCAACTTTTACTCTCAAGAAAACACTTATGACTCTCGTTTAATCTTACCAAATTGTGAAGCCGTCTCTCCGGCCTCTAGCACACCCTCTTACCTCAACAGAAACCTCCACTCTATAGGCCCCAACTCTGCCATTGAAGTACACCCCTTGATTGTCAACATCCTGCTGTCAGATTCACTGCTCAACGTATACAAGGATCATAATTTTGATTCTTGTTGCCTTTGCGTGTGTAACATGAACATCCGAGGCTCGGACGCCGGCATCAACTTGCCCAACACGCTGATACCGACGTGGAATGACGAACCACAATACAAGTGTACGTGTGCTTTTAGTGCTGTCATTCACCGCCATAAGAGTTCCGATTCGGGACTATTTTACGAGGACGAGTTGGAAGTGACCGGTTCGGCCTCGGACAGCGTGGAGTACTCGTCTGTGACTCGAGGTCACGACAGGGAGTCCCGTGGTGGACGTTCTCACTTGGAGAGTATGTCTCCATTTATTATAGACCTTCTCCAGATTCAATGCAAATCATTTACTTCTGCATTCAGCCTGTTCCACAAGTTCAATTTGTCTGAGAAAAAGGAAGCTCCCAGCAGAAACAATATAGAGCTTCTAGATGGATGTGAAGTGTGTTTCCTTGCTTTGGAAGAAGCTAAGATGTATGTAGAGAATAACATGTTGCCATGTAAGCTTGATGAAAGTATGAAGTACTCTTGCCTACACAAGTGGCCTTATAAGTCTAGTGAGTAGTTTAATTAAATCTCACCAGTTAAATGAGTTTTTTAATTTTATGTGACTACAAAAGATTTTCAGTTCATTTTAGTATATTTATTCTATGTAATTTTTATCTAAGTTAGTTTCTTATCTGAGACCAAAATCATTGTTCTCCCTAAGCATCTGCATAGATGCCAACTTGCTCCGCTTTACAAACTAGTATTTTCTAGCGGTAACGAAATTTAAGTTATTTTTAGTTTAGTATTTTTAATTTATTATTCCACCACTAAATATAAAAAATTATAAGAATCATATACAGGGTTGCCACAGGCGACTAAAATGCAACTATTAGCAACTATTTTTGGCATAGGGCGACTATGGCAACTTTTTTTGCCTGAAAAGGCTAAAAAAGCAACTATTTTCAAGAAAAGGAGACTATTGGGAGTATTGTACTCCTAGAGATGTTTTTTTTTTTCAAGCATAAATTGGTGAAAAATCTGCGCCCCGCTATATAGTTCCTAAACACACTGAACGTTTTTTTTTTCTTAAAAAATAAAAAATGTTAAATATTTTGAATTGCAAATTTGAGTCTTCACTTTTTATTTCGTTCAATCTGCAGAAATTCCATTGTAAGTCTATTTCATTTCTTGATCACCTTTTAAATAATTATTGCTAAAAAATTATGCATAATTTTTTTAATTTTTAAAAAAAAAAAATTTTTTTTAACGGTATAATATATATATATATATAAACATTTATATGAAAATTATCATATTTGCCACCTACTTGACTGAATGGATGATGGTATATGACATTTAAGTCATTAACAAAATTTTAGTCATATTTTTGATGAATTTTTGTTCTACTATTTTCCTAGCAATATTTTCCTAGTTTTTGGCTACTATTTTAATGCTTTAGGCTACTAAAAGCAACTATTTTGTTAATTTTTTTTCTGTGGCAACCCTGCATATAGCATGCAACCTAAAAGCATTAACTATTTGGTTACTGCTTTTTAATGTAAGCGTAACTATGTTTATTTTGCAAGTTATACTATTTAATTCGCTACCAATTTATTAAAACTTTTCCAGAGAGGGGAGCAGTTGGCATCCCTGCATCTGTCCCACCTGCCCTTTTTCGTAAAATTAAGCTGCCACCCCTTAAGAGCGCTGTCTTTTTATTTTATTTTTTCATGAGAAGGTTGTTTTTTTAACTGCCCGTTTTAATAAAAAGCCTGTTTCAGATTTATTTTTTTAGTTATTGATAATTATTTTACTTTAATTTTATTCCTTTATTTTAGTTAAATTTTCCTTATGTTGTCTAGTTTTATAGTTAAAATTTGCATGATGTTCGGCCCCTGAGATAATTCACATTTTCTGTGATTTAAAATTTTACTATTATTTTTTTGAATTAATACTTTTAAATTTTTTACCTTTAAATGTTTTTTTTCCTTCATAATTTTCAGTTTAAAATAAATTTTAAAAGAATCTTTCAAAATGTTTATCAATTAATCCTTTTTTTTAATTTAACTTTTTTGTTGAAGATTTAAACACAGAGATTTTTTTCAGCTTGCCTTTAGTTATTTTTCAAAAGTTAAATTTTTCTGTTATTTGGATAATGAGTTAGGATTACTGTGCTAAATATGCACATAAAAAAGTAAAAGAGGGTAATTTCAAAGTTGAGGATCAAATTCAATTATTACATAATATTTCACATTTTGATAAATTTCAGTGGTAGTGAGTGCCCTTTAAAAACTTATGTGTCCTTTTCTGTGAGGAAAGTGCCCTGATCTTTTTTATTCCTAGGGAGAACTCTGCAACCTGTTATTATATAAAAATCAACTCAAAAATGTATGTGTCTTGTTGTTATTTAAATGTAATTATTATTTAATTTAATTTGCCGACATCCTTATTTGTAACTATATATTGTATTAAATGTTATACCAGAGCTTATCTACATGGATCGAACATTGCTTTCTTTATCTTAAAGTCATTTGCAAACTTCCTGAAAAGATTATCATACATAAATGAAGTTGTGTGTGAAATTGTAGGTCCTTTACCCCATTCAAGTCATGAAATGATGCTCCACTTGGACAGTTTGAAGCCACTCCTACAGTTAGCTGTCCACAAGAAAAACAATCAACGTCTATGGGATGTGACGTACGTTGTGTCTGGCCCTCTCACATGGAGAGAATTCCACAGATTAGCTGCACGAGGTATATTTCTCTCTCTCTTGTTAAAATACTCAATGCATTTCAACATTTTATGACTCCCAAGTAATTACAAATGTTCTGCAGCCATTGCAAAAAATTAACAACTCTATACAGTTAAATGACTAAAATTTTATTAAAATGTGCAATAATTAAATTTGGTATCTAGAAATGGAAGGGAAAAAAAACATCTTTTGTAAGTTACATATCAAATCTTGTATAAATGCTTACATAATTCAAGGCACACTTTCGGCCGAACACTCATTCAAGAATAAATGAAATGAATGTTTTTAATCAAGGTCTTACTTTTGAGCGAGCAGAAAAAATAGCCTTTTTAAATCAGTTATCTTTAGATGGTTCTTTCTTACTATTATGTCTGTTGCATTTTGATTAATATTGTTTTTGTTTCTCAGGTACTGAAGATCAGTGTGAGCCCCAACCAATTCCATCTCTGCTTATGGGTTATGCAGGAGAACAAATAGCCCTTTCACCCTTTGCATGTAATTATTGGGTAAGTATTACTCTTTCACTCAGCTTTTAACTGTAGTTAGTAAAACACAGAGTTGACATTTAAATCACCTGATTTTTTTGAAAAACAAAATTAATAATTTAAACCAAATAAAATTTTTTCTCCAAAATATTACTGTTAAGTTTATAACATTTATTACATTCTTCTCTTCAAAACATGACATAATAATAGTTTGCCCAATAGTTCATATCATGTTCTTTCCTGAATTTTTCAATTCTTTTGTTGTATGGATCATTTATACAGTGGAAAGTTCTATATCCGGAATCGTCAGAACTTTAGCAAGTATGGGGAATAGATTTTTCTGAATAACAGGTCGTTGAGGTAAACACATGTCAAAACATCCAGATTCATTAAAAATAACCAATAGATAATTAACATCAATTTCATTCAGCAACATATAAATTCATGCTGTTTGAAATTTGCTATTTTGGTAGCTATTGTTACAGATTTCTACATGGTTTTTAAAATCTCGATTTCTAACATGCCGTGAAATTCAAACTGCACATTTTGGTTAATCATTGCTTGACCTACTCGATTAGTGACGATTCTACCTTGAATCCGCATGGTTTTGTCGCGAAATGAATTTTCATATGATTTTTAAAATCTCAATGTTTTAATACCTGATTATTCAACTTTGCGAACTTCAAATTGCACATTTTAGAATCACTTTTTTACATGCATTGAATTCACATCAAACTGAAATTGAAAGTCGGGAAAAAATCATCAATGCGGAAAAGCAGAGGATTCTCATCCTTGCACTGCTTTTTTTTTTTAAGAGATCACATACAGGAAGAAAAATAATTTGAGAAAGGAAGAGGGTTTTGTTCATTTCGATTGTTGAAAAGTGTTTGAATGATAGACCCTTCCGTTAAACAGAAGTCCGAATATGAGACTTTGCTCTATAGATATTTTTTTAGTATGATAAAATAATCTTTTTCTTATTATTTTCATTTCAGCACAAATTGAAACTGGAACCACACTCTATGCAAAGAGATGTGGCCTATATTGTTGTGGCACCCGAGCACGAATCTAAGCTCATGCTTATCAAAAGCTTCTTCCAGGAGCTGCGTTGTGCTTACGAATCTCACAATCTGGGAAAACACAGGCCAATTACTCAAGCGCTCAGGGATGGCATCATGCGTGTGGGGAAAGTGGCAGTCTCTAAAGTGGCAGAGGAACCCATCAGCAATTGGTTCAACCTACTGGAAAACACTGATATTGCAAACAAACTGAAAATATATGCTCGTGTTTGCAAACACAGATTAGGTAAATTCCTTCGTCGTATAGGTAAATGATTTTGTGTGTATATTAAAACACTTTAAGTAGAATTGTAATCAATGCTTTTATTAAAAATGCATTTAAAGTGTTTGTGGATGACTATGAAGTCCTGGGGAAAAGAAAGCCTATTACTTATAATGTATCAGCAGTTCAGGGGTTGGAATGCTCGCCTCCCAATGAAGCGCCCCAGATTCAAATCCTAGCTGCGGCCCATCATCACAAATTCCTCACCCCACTCCTACCGACCACAGTGCTGGCGTAAAATATCTATAGTAGTTGATGGATCCTGGGTTAAAGTCCCTTTGTCATCAAGCTTGCTGTGGGAGGTTTTTGTGGTTTTATTCTCCATGTAACCCAAATGCGGGCTAGTTCCATCAAATAAATTTCTCCCATTGCTTGATCCAAGACTTCCTTTGTCTTCTGGATTGGATTCACAATTAGAAGGCTATGTAGTTGAACTTTGTTAGTTGTAAACTCAAAATTGGGTCGGCTGCTCCCCGATGGTTTTAAAATAAAATAAAACGTAACTGCAATATTGCAAAAGAGGAAATATTTCCAAGAGTGTTCGTTGTTGAACTAACTTAGGTCATTAAGAATTGGTATGCACTAAAAGTATACAAACCCCTCTCAAGTTATTTTTTTGCAATATTGCTACTTTAGATTCGTTTTCAAAAGTGTTAACTCTAAATTTGTGAGTCATAATAACATTGCATTAAAAGCATCCAAATTTGAGAGGCCTGTATGAATGACGGAAAAATAGTTGACACTGCTACAAAAACGGCAGGGATTTTCAAAGGGATCGTCACAAAGTGGTTACTCAAATTCACATTATAATTGGCTGAATTTGGGGGGAAAAGCATAAAAATGCCTTAAAAAGATGATAAATAAACCACTAGAAAAACAATCAAAAATTGAAAACTGAATTGTTGCAAATTGAGCTCATCAAAAAGTGATTAATCAAATTTAAAATTATGTGTCATACTGTATTAAATGTATCAGAAGTTCAGAAAATTAGATAAAAATTGCAACAAAAAAAACATCATGAAGCTAATTGGTTTTTTGAGAGAATTGCTAGAATTAGATTTTTACTATTTGGTATTATAGATATTTATTATTTTTTTAAGCATATCATTCTCATAATCAGTATTGAAAGGCATGCGAGATGAGAATTTTTATTATAAAAAAGTTTAATGGGCGATATTCTCAAAAAACTAGATTTTTTTTTGTGACTAATTTAAAGGATAAAAAGAATTTAGATGACAGAGTGAAGAAAACGAAGCTTTTTCAAACTTGTTGAATAAGCAGAAAATGTACAGATTTATTATTTGAAAAGCTATAAGGGTGTGAAAACTGGTTTAAATGAAACTGAATGTTTTCTCTGTGTTTCTTTAAACCCACAGTCAAGATAAAATGAAACTAGCTGAAAAACGGAAGGAAAATTAAAAACTGTTTTCAGTCTCTCAAACAGAATATAAGAACTTTATTTTGCTATAATGTACAATTAAATGTATTCTTATGCAAATAATTGTAGATTTTTTTTTTTTTTTTTTTTTTTTTTTTTTTTTTTTTTTTTTTTNTTTTTTTTTTTTTTTTTTTTTGATGGGAGAATGTATTTAATGTATAAATGAATGTATAAATTTTTTGATTGAACATTTATCCCTATTACCCATTAAACAGTTTGATTTGACATGATGTATTTCAAGAACAACCATTATCTTGTTTGCTTGATTGATTCCTCTATCCTACTCAACTTTCAGTAACCTTTGTTGTTTAGAAATAACTTGAGCCTAATTTTTATTTTTTAGCTCCCCACCTTGGGCAACTCTCGCTTGATGATTCTCTCTTCAAACATGTTGTATCCGATTCATCAGACAGTTACACCTTTCCACAATCTTCATATTACTCGGACACTTGTGATCCTTCTGGAACTCCCAAATACTCAGATGCTGGTAGCTATTCCTCTATTCAGTGTATATATTCAATAGAACTGAGCGATGTTTCTTTTCTCCAAAAGCGTCATATCTCAATATTTCGTTACATTAATGTTTTATTTTTGCTAGTGCATTATTTTGAAATCTTCCTCTTTTTGAGCACTTTTAATTGAATGATTGATTAAGACAATCATATTCTTGTAATAAACTCAAATTCTTGGTTACCTAGCAAATTAAGTGTCAAAAAATGCTATAAATTTGTCTAGTTACCAAAAAAATTTGTATTTTTTTTAAATGGATGAATCATATCAATAACATGATACATCAGGGACGTAACGTACAACACATTGAAAAAACTACCTGAGCAAAAGGAAGGATTTGGCAGAAATTAGCCTACTACAGAATGTCTTTAATTAATAATTATAACTTTCAAATCAAAATTGAAACGCACATTGAGAAAACATTTATAAGAACCTTCATAAACAGAAATATTTAAAACTTGCTGAAACTTGACGTAAGATTGAAAACTTAAGCTTCGAAAGGCATTTCTATCTTTGGAATTACCCATGATCATAAATTTAGTACATTACTATCAATAATTAAAAAGAAGAAATGTATTAAAAAGTAGAATAAATCACGGAATAAACAGAAAACATTAAAAGTTTGCAAATACTTGATTGCAATTATTTATGAACATTGTATTTTTTATGTTTTCTAACAATGTTGTTTATTATTTCTCAGTCATTAAAGACTTAAATGTCTTTGCAATATCCGGTTAAAATATGATTAACTGCTGCATTAATGGTAAAAAAATTATCAGACACTTTGCACAGTTAAAAAAATTAACATTTTGTTAATTAGGAGATTCAAGGACACTTCTATTCACGTTTGAAATAATTGTGTTAGCAAATCTCTACTGGATAAGTCACAATAAAAGAAACATGGGAAAAGATAATTGGCGCGGTAATCACTGTTCATTTACGATCGTAGAAAAATACTCTTAGTATGAACTTGTGGTTATTGATGTCTGATCGGGAGAATCGCTCTTCATCCATGAAGCCAGTGGTGTGTTAGTGCTTTGCTGGCCTCACGCACTGAGACCATAGGTGCATTATCAGGAACAACGCTCTCTGTCGCACATGTCGACAATTCGTCAGGAAACAGCGTAAACATTGTAGGTACATTATAATTTTCGTTGTTTAAAAAGAATCCCTATCCGATGATTACACAAAGTCATTTATATGCATTAATGTACTATGCCCAGTTCTAGTATTGCCAGTAACTCATCAGCAGTGAAGATAATAATCAGAATAAAAATGATTTATAAACTGAACTTCAAATACATATTTATTAAAAAATAATCTTCATTATTAGTAGTTGAAAGAGAAAATTGAATGAGTATCTTAATACATTTTTATATTTGCTTGATGCAAGTGATCAGCTATAATTAAGAACCTTGTTTGTTTAAATTTAACTTTACTGTTCTTTGACATGTCTATCAGTTAGAAAAATTATTATTGTGAATATCATAAAGGGTTAGAAAAGATGGATAAATCATATTTCAGACTCTCTTTTAGTAAAAAAGAATCCAGAAATATGGAAGTCCAGATTCCTAAGGACCCATAATTTCATAAGTATAGAATCACTAGAATTGCAAATGTGTCTTTCTTTTCTTTATGTTTAGAAATGTTTTTGAGTCAATTACATTATAATTTAAAAATTTTTTTTTTTGTTTTTGTAATTAATAATTTTTCTTTCATTCTTTTCAACCTTCTGATTTTTAGGTTTAAAACTTTATATTTAAAGCACTTGCTTTCATACAGAATATTTATTTGGATAAAAAATCATAGATTTTGGCCATGGTCAAAGTGTATATAAAGCTATGATTTTTTGTAAAATATGATCTAAAGAGGAAGAAATAATTAGATTTTGAACTTAAATTGCTCTACAAAACGATAGATGTTAACTTTCAGCTATTTAGACAACCTATAAATCACTTCTATAAAATAATGTAAAATCTCCAACTGTTTTACAATGAAAAAAAAAAACCTTTTTTAAAATTTGTCACAAATAAAATCATTTTCTAAAAAAAAGGAAATTTTTCTCACTATTATAACAGTTTTTATGTTTGAAATGTTTCTACACTAGTTTGTTATTTGTGCAAAATTTAGAAGCCATTTTTAACACATTACAAGTAAGAGATTGGGGGGTGATGTCTAGAAAAGACCAATCTCAATTATGTTTTAGATATGTATAATGTATGGGAACACTGTTTGTGAAATTTTTTTTCAGTTTTACTCATGATAAAAAAAATGATGATTCTTTTAAAATGATTATTAAATGTTAATTATAATTATTATTAGTAGAAATGTTTATGAAGTGTTTGTATGGAAATGTTTCTGAGTAATTACTTAACTCAATACACAATAACTAGTCTTATATCTTCATAAAAACTATTAAATTTATCAAAATATATGCTGATATCTATCAGTGTAAAGTTATATAAAAGCTAAAGTACTTTAAAAAAAGTATCAGTTATTTTCAAAAACATTCCTTCAAAATTAAGTTACAAAAGAGTAATTACGTGATAACAAAAGAAAAAAGGACTACTTCCATATATTATTATACAAAATTTAAATGCTGAGTTCTCCCTTTATTTTTACATTTGATAAAAATAGACTTAAATTTTTTCTCCCATAATTTAAGGGCAATTTATGACTTAGAGGGAATTTTCCCATCAATTAATACTTTTGCTAATGTCTGTATTTAAAGTGTTTAAAAAACATCAAAATTTGGATAATTTCTGTTCATTTAGATACTTTGTTTAAACCTTGCAATTCATTTTCTCAGTTATTTTTAATATTTTAGTACTATATTGTGATAATTTATTTTCTATTTTAATAATTATTCAGTTTCATATATTATACATTAAAATATAGCGCTGAATTATAAATTTTATTGTTAACAAATTATTCTGATACCAAAACGGTGTTTCCACAACTAAGACAATTCAATTATTGTGTAAAAAAATATGAAATATTTTTCAGGATTTTGTGAATTTCAGTTATTAAAAGCATTTGAGAAAATAATTAAATGATTAATTGTACGAAATTCAGTTATATAAAGATGTATAATTTAATATATACGGGGAAAAATTTAAAGCAATATAAGGAAAATAAATGTCAAGTCTTTGAAAATCAACTATTAAAAAGGCACAAAAAATTATCCTGCCTTGTTTTGATACCTTGCTGGACTAAATGTTTTAAAAGTGCAGTATACCTAATAGAAATAGAATATTTCTTCTTAATATCAAAAATTTGTTTATTCCATGCAAATGTTGCCTATATTAAAATTGTATTGCTAATCTTTTTGCCATTTTCAGAACATTCAACTCCAGAATCTCAAAGCAAGAGCCAAGATCACATGACTGGTGAGAGTCACGAAGTACCTGCTATTGTTATCTACATGGTCGATCCTTTCCTTAAAGAATCTGACCCTGAAGTGCAAAAAATGATCACTCTCGGATTGGTGCAATCCTATGCTGACATGCTCTCTGTACTCCCAGAAGAAATAAAGAATGCTATGCATTTACAGGTGAGCTGCTTTTGACATAAATTGTTATTGTTTCAGTGATGAAAATATTGTTTCAAAACACATTTTTTTGCATCAAATTTATTTGAAATTGCCTTAGTAAATTTTCTTTAAAGAGTGGGATACCTGGTTAATTAAAAATTTCCATGTACAATTATTTAATCACGATGCTACATTATTATATTATAATGTAGTAGATTAATGTTACGTAGAGTACAATTGTAATATAAAATTATAATTTTTCGTTGAAAAGTTAGATATTTGGTTAACATAGTTATTGATTAATGCATGCACAATTATTTAATTATGATGCTACATTATTAAATTATAATGTAGTAGATTAATGTTACGTAATGTGCAGTTGTAATATAGAATTATAATTTTTCTTTTAAAAGTGAGATATTCGGTTAATATAGTCCCTGATTAATATATTTTCAGATTTAGATTCTTGCTGCAAATGACTTAAAATGTACTAAACTGTTTTATTAAAAGTACAGAAATGACTGCACTTAGTTGTTCCCAGTACTAATCTCTTTAAAACAACAACATAAGTTTAAAACTTTGGGGATTTAAAATATTTTGACAATCCAAGGCTACTCAAAAATGGAACATTTTTCGTGTATGGTGAAATAAAAGTTTTTCTTAAAAATTCTTATTTTTGATACAAAAGTAGGAGTAGATAAATTTTATTCAACTTATAACATTGTTGAATCATTTACACTGCAGTTAAAATATTTCTTATTATAAATTCAATTGGAGTAATATTGCTACATTGAAATAACTTTAAAAGTAGGAAATTAGTATTCTAATGCAGTCCAACCCCGCCATATTGAACATGGGGTGTAGTGAACATTCGGTTATAGTTAAAATTTTTAAGAATATCCTCTGAACTTTCATTTAACTAATGTTATTTTGTGTGCTTGAAGTGGGAATAGTAATTCATTTATAGTGGACTCATTTCCTCATATTTTTTTGTTTTCTTCAACTTTATATTGGCAGAAGCAAATTACACATATTAATAAGCAACTCATCCCTCTTCTTACCCACCCCCTCACCATATTGAAACAAGAAGAGATTTTGACAACTTTTATCTTAGACAGCGAGATAGACATTAATGGTTTTGATTTTTTTTCCTGGGATAAATGAGGACTTGAAAATAGCGGATTTTTTACAAATTGTTGATACGAAAATTAGTAAACTCTTCATAAATCGAAGTGTAATCAATCGTAGGGTTCTAATTTCTTTCTTAGAATATAAAAACTTATTGAAGCATTTTTCACATTTGATTTATTTATTTATACATCTAATTAGTTAATAATTTCTGAACAAATTATGTACTATTGTAGTAACTATTTCCTACAATATTGTTATATGCTGAAAAGTACTATTTCAAAGTATTGTAGTGAACTACTATTTATGAAGGACTTAATTCTGGGTTCCTGGTTTTCCTCTCCATCTAATGCAAATGTGAGCTAGTTCCATCAAAAAGTCATCCACGGAGGCAAAATTTCTTCCAATACTTAGTTCACTATAATGGATTTCGACTGTAGTAAAAATTACTTTCCTAAGCTACTTTGAATCTGTTTGCATAATTTGAATCATGTTAACATTGTTTCTCTTTCTGTGTTTTATTCAACATTGTGTGTACTTGTAAAATAACTTATATGTTAAAATATTTACAGCTTATTGATTTGAACTCCATTGTGGCAAGGACAGAGAAATGTAAGTGGAAGGATCAGATAAAGAATCTTGCCTTCTCTGTTTACTCCCAAACCTTTGAAACTTCCCCACAGCGACCCAACGTTAAATCCTTAACTGGATTTGGACCTGCTGCTGCAAGGGATGCCTTCTTGAACAAAAATGTAACACCCTTTCTTTCTCTCACAATTAATTTTTGATTTATTTATTTAATCGTTACGTGTAACGCTCTGTTGATGGACGATATCAATTGCACTAATCTACAAATGTTCTTTGTTTATATGAATATGTAGTCTGTCAACAGGGGGGGGGGGGTTGTNACAGGGGGGGGGGGGAGTTGTCGAATGCAACGTCTGTCACAGATTAGAGTTTTTATTTATTTTAAATTACAGGCAATTATAATTATAAAGTGTTGGCATTGTCCTTTTCATTATCAATTACAGGTTAATCAAGTACAGGTTTAAATAGAACTATCACCCATGATTCTATGCTGATTTCTGTTGATACCATTCTTTATATTCATAGTCATACTAAGTTTTTAAGATCTTTTGAAGTTCATCATGCATTTTGCACAGTATCATATTTCTCATTAAAAATATGTTTGAGTCATTGTGACCATCACTGAAGCTTTAATTTATCTAAAGTTATCACTGTCCTCCAGCATATTTCTAATGGTCATTGTGTGTTGTAATCACTATATTTTTATTTTCATGCTTTTAGACGAAGGGATCCATGGAAACCATTTATATAGGGTTCGTACGCAACAGGTATCCTGGGAATTGTCAGAGAAAAGAAGATTCAACAAAAAAGTATGGGGAAAACGTAATTTAACCCCAAAACCTGGAATTATCAGGGAATTTTTCATCCTATCGAATTCATCCCCTTGCAAGAAACATGACATTTCATACTTGTTGTGGTTGCACATTATAATATTCACAAAAATATTAAAGTTAATTGACAAACCAGTGATCAATTGGTGGAATATTGAGATTCTTTTATGCTTTAAAAATTTCTGAAGAGATTGCAATTGATTTTTATCATACTTTATGAATGAAGTTTTCGGTACAGTGGCAGAGCCAAACATACCAACTCTTTTGCAATTTCTGGTTGTATCTTCTGCCCTCCAAAATCAAGTTGAAAATCTTCTTTGAATTTCAGTTGATTTTCCAATCAAATGCCTTGGATAAACATAAAATGCCTTTTTTTCCCCCCAAAATTTTTTTGCTTTCCTTTTGCTCTATATTTTTGTGCTGAAGACATGGACCCATTACTATCCGAGCACTGTTAAGCTGATGATGGTAGTGCACTGTTTTATTTTTATAGATTAGTACCACAATTCTTGAACTTGGGGATGGTTCCATAATCAAGTTTTTCATCTGAACTTAAGAGAGTCAACGACAGAGCATCGTCACTTATCTCTCTTTATCTCCTCTTTTGCTTAAGTACAGAGAAAATTTTATTGAAATTCTAAATTAGCAATATTAAATCTGAAGATCTGTCTACTAATTGCCCAAAGTATTTGAGACTTATCCATCGATTCTGATTTGTGGTTTTTGAGTCCTGAGTTGCTTTATGAAAAAAATTCAATAGAGATTTTAATGAAGTACAAATTAGAGTCTTGCACTTATCTAATATTTCAAGTATGTATAGTAGCAAATCATTTAAATTTGTCTTTACAAGAAATTTAATTGCCTAATATCCTTATGTTATTCCATAACAATTGATATTGAGAATTCGCTGATCACAAAATAATCAAAATAGTGAATTGAAGCGTGGTACCATATTCGAATCTACTTTTGACAAAAAAAGTTTTTTAGTTATTCTCTTTTTTTTTCCAAAATTATTAAAATTCTTTTTTTTAATTATTTGACTAAAGAAATACAGGGTGTTCCAAAATTATCTTTACAACTTCAAAAATTCATAACTTCGAACATAAACTAGATATTTATATTCTGTTTTTTGCATGTATTACTGCAACTAATAAAGTTTTTTTTCAATAGGCTGAAAAGTTATAAGTGAGGATGTGGACACCACAACAGAAAGCTCAATGCGTCTCATGGTTCATAGAGACGAAATCAGATACACAAGTTCAACGGAACTTCAGGACAAATTTCCCAAGAGACTCACCATCCAGACCCTCCATCCGTGCATGGCACACAAGCTTCATGAGCACCGGATCAGTATTGCATAAAAGTGGAGCCGGACGACCCAGCACAAGTCCAGAAAATGTGGAGCGAATACGGCCGTGAGACGCATTGAGCTTTCTGTTGTGGTGTCCACATCCTCACTTAAAACTTTTCAGCCTATTGAAAAAAAAACTTTATTAGTTGCAGTAATACATGCAAAAGACAGAATATAAATATCTTGTTTATGTTCGAAGTTATGAATTTTTGAAGTTGTAAAGATAATTTTGGAACACCCTGTATATTAATTTTTAAATCAGTTGGATATTTTTTTATTCAGAGTTTCTTTTTTTTATGTACATAATAAATTTTCTAGCTTAGTACCTAATTGTTTTTTATTTAAGTGTATGTGACGATTGCATTGAATTAATAGTTCTATACTATAAATTTAACAGTTGCCATTTATTAGTTTACATATGTAACGTGACTTTATGTGTGTCCTCCTTTTCTGTGTTTTTTATAAAACATCCTTAAATGCTTAGTGTTGAAAACAGAGATTTTTGGTTTTAAAGAATACTTAAAAATGATTTTTTAAAGAGCCAATTCTGATAAACCTTTGTGTTTATTGAAACCCAGTACTTTTTACAGAAAAAAAGTAAAATAGTAATCTGAAGTTTTTTGAGCTCATGAGCCCAAAATATTTGCATACCTGTTTTTTGTGAATTCTAAATAGCACTGCTTTTACAGTAATTGTTATGCATTTGAAAATGCTATGTCAGTTTGTTTAAAAACTTGTTGTATTGTAAACTTAGTTTGTTTCTCACTGCTCAAAACTAAAAGCATAACAAATTTTTTTAATTATGGAATTTCGCATCAGTTTTTTAAATCAATTATTATTTTGTATTACAGAAAATCAGATTATTTAAATCACTAGTTTTAATCATCCATATCGTGGTATATATTGAATTTACTTTTTTACTTAATCTTTAAAAGTTTAAATCTTACTATAACCTTTAAAAGTAATTTAACTTACGTAATGTTATGTTTATTTATTTTTTGTATTAAATGTATTTACATTTTTTTAAACAAAATTTAAGTTTAAATTTTTTTAAAAAAGGAATTTAATGTAAATTAACCTTGAAAAGTTGGGGAAGTGAAGGAAAAAATTTCTTCTTTTTGAGTATGTACCCTTTTAACATTAACTTTTAAAAGTTTCTTGAGAAATGATTAAACAAAGCATGATAAACCATTCTCTGGCATGACAAGTTTCAAAAAAAAATTTCTTACTTATTATAAGTTTTGTTATTTTAATATCTATGAAAAATATAATTTGGACTTGTTCAACTGTAGAGAAACAAAATCTAAAACATCTCATTCGGTTTTTAAAATTTTTAATCAGCCTATAAATTTTGATGTCTTATTTTAATATACAAGTATTATAACAATTCTGTATTATCAGGATTTCCATTAACCAAAAAATGTAAGTTTTCTTATTTGATCTAATATTTTAAAACAGAGTGAACTATTTTTAAAAATGTTTTTTTATTTATTCTGGGACTTTATGAGAGAAATAATTTTGAAAGTGTGAAATAAGGTCACAGTTATACATGCCACACTTTGAATTTTAGCCATGTTAGATTTTAGCCACTATTAGAAAACAATCTGGCATTTTAAGCACAAAAAAAGAAGGAAAACAAATTTTGGCAGTGGCATGTGACCTCACCCATACGAACATCAAAATTTATTCTCTTCTTTTTCTTTTCCATACTCTAACACGGTTTGATCACTCAGACTCGCGTTAAAACAAATCTCGGAAGGGTTATGGGTGTGAAACACAACACGTTAATCCTGTGGCTCTGATGAGCTCATCAATAATAGCAAGAATTGTTTTCTTCTTCTCTTTCTTCTCAATGATCATTATTTTCCCACTCCCGAGTACCCTCGCTTGCAGATTCGAGTATAAATTTCCATTCAAACTCCATGTCTTTTCTTCGCCGAATGATTTTTATTTATTTATTTAATTTATTTATTTATTTATTTTTTTGATTTTTGCTATTGTAACATATTTTTTTCGAATCACCAGAATACAAATATTTACTTATTCTCTAGTTATAAATTGGATTTTATTGCACATTCATAGCGGACGTCCATCGTCAATCAAAAACGTGTCTTATCCTGCCTTATTGTAATAAAAAATGTTAGTTAAAAATTAGAAAAATGTACCATTTTGATAGTGGTTTGCATTTGCGCATCAATGTTAGAATATTTTCCAAGCAAATCGATAGTGGTCCACTTCCATTATCAATTTTCAAGCAAATTGATAGTGATCCGCATTCATGT
The DNA here is from genome assembly GCF_043381705.1 of Parasteatoda tepidariorum. Classification (NCBI taxonomy): domain Eukaryota; kingdom Metazoa; phylum Arthropoda; class Arachnida; order Araneae; family Theridiidae; genus Parasteatoda; species Parasteatoda tepidariorum. Next base: position 2,448,458 of record NC_092209.1, read on the forward strand.
TAAAACATTATTTGTAAAATTTTATTTTTGTTTAAATCCACATTCCTCGCAGAAATTTCCTGTGATGTCAACGGGAAAATGAAATTGCAGGATATGCCATGGTGTATCTGCTGGAAATGAATGTTTATGTGCTCTGAAAGACACGAACATGGTGTAAATATTAAATTAAAAGCAGATAAAAAGGTGAAAAAAACTTTTTAAAGGAATTTTTGCTATTTATTTTTACCCCTTAATTATTTTTTACATATCAGTTCTACATTATCAATTTAGAAAAATATATTAATTATTGTTAAAGTTCAAGAGAAAAATATAATCCAACCATTTCCAGGCAAATCTTAAAATTTTAAATTGCTGCACCAAACTTACAAACCTAGAGATTTTCTTTTTGTAATTGAAAAAATTTTTAAATGCTTAATATCTTTAACCCATAGAACAAAGGGAACTCTCCTCTTATAATTTACAAACAACCCTACATCCTGGCATCATTGAAGGACAAACAGAAGGAGTTGGTAGAGATGTTTGGTGACCGGAGAGAGAATTGTGGCATCCTCTACTGTACATACTGCTTAACCAAAGATAGGAAATATTTGCTCACCTGCTGTACAAACGATAGAGGAGAATTCATGGAGACCAACATAATCAACATTGGAATACCCAACAGGCAAGGAATCAACTTTTATTATTTTTTTGGAATTGCTCCAATCAATTTCATAGTTTATATATTATTATTTAAATTCCAACTTATTAATATAATATTGGAATTTATAGTATTTATACCATCAGATACAATATTGGCAAAAATAATTTTTTTTATATATATATTTTAAGTTCTGGTAAAATTTATTAATAATACTCAATGCCATTTAAAATTACTTTTAATTATTACAAACTAATCACTGAAAAAATTAAATCTTTCATTTCACGCGCAGCAGTTTCATGAATTTGAGAAGACAAAGATACAATTTTTCAGTTTATTTTCAGATGAAAAATAAATTATTTTAGATCAGAAAATTAAACAAATAATAACAGTAATTCTAAATCACTCTTGACTGAACATGTCTTTCTTCATTATTCATATTTAATTAACATAAAACGAAATTGGTATAGTTGAACAATTCTTATTCTGTAGAAAATTGTTTTACTTTTCAGCTATTAAAGAGTTTCATACCATTTTAGTTAATTTGGAACATGTGTCTATTTTGAACATTAAATAATAGTACGTATACATTACCAGCCATTGCTTTTCTGATTAAAACTTTTAATATGCCTGAAATTAGCCTGCAAAAAAATTACAACCTTAATATTCTATTCTGAATTAACCTTTCTTTAAAAAATCAAGTAATATTACTAATGTTTTTTATTATTATTTGCATCATGCCAATCCTGTTCTTATTTCATTTTTGTACTCAGTTGCTCTATAACCAATCAGATACAGTCAATAATTAATGAGTCAGAGGCCATTGAGCCAAAACTATGGTATTTAGAAAAAATATGGAAAAGCCAGAAGTGTAGTTGATGGTGTGGTATTAAAAAATCGCAAATTTTTTGCTCGTTCAATGGTGATAATTGTAGATATCTTGATTAGCGGTAGCCAATGGGTGGCTATTTCATAGAAAACAGCTACCCAAGTATTAAAACCCAGTCACCAAAAGTGCGACCTGGTTATGGTCTAATAAAAAAGAATATACACATTTGCATCGATTCCATCATAAATTCACCCCTTTTTTGATAGTTTTTCTGGCAATTTTTTTACAAATCTCCACGGATTTTGAAATCCAATATTGTTAATACAATAAGACAACTTGCGAATTATCTAATAATTAAAAGTTAATGACTTTTATTTGAAGTGAAATTAATGAGGAAAATTTGAATTCTTAGTAATCGCCATAAATCTGCTGCATATTAATTTGAATTATCAATATTATTTTTATACTAGTTTCATTGACAAAGTTTTCATATTAAAAGTTTTGTTTATTATGTTATGTTAGAAAATTTTTTTTTACAATAATATACAAGATTTATTATTTTTAGTTTCTAATTATTTTTACTTGTTTGCTATTTGCATTATTTAAATGTTGTTTTATTATGCATTTTTTAAAGAAATATAAATTAATATCCAATATATTGTAAAACATAAATTTAATATATTTTAAAAAATTCATTAAAATAAAATGAATTGAATAAAAAAGAAGAATTTGTGGTGTAAACAATCCTGGTGCTGTGCTTACCCTTATCTAAACATATCTACCAAAAGAGCAAAAGTAGCTTACATTTTTTTACTCTGGTAGCCAGTGCTACTATTTTTAATTGCTAGTCTGGAGTTTAATTGCTTGCCTTCTAAGCAAAAATAAATAAAACTTATCCATTCATTCCAATTAGTTTATTTCTGAGCCTTGATAATAGGTGTAAATATTTCCAGAATTTATTTATAATATTTACCAACTTCAAAAATGTCTAGTCTAATTTATATTATTAAGTCTATCATTAAGTCTAATTTATAAAGGAAAAGAAAAGATTAATAAAAAATTAAATATTTTAAATAAATAAATAAAAATTAGCATTTTTTTTCCTTTTATAATGGTGTAGTATCTTGTAAAAATGCTTAACAAAAAAATTATTTTATTCAATTTTAATGGTTTTAGCACTTATTGTGTTTCCATTCTTGGATGCATATTGTCTCACATCTACACAATACTTTGCGACTATCGGTTCTAATAGTTGAGCAGCAGTTATATAATGTCATATACAATAGTGAAAGTATGGAATGCCATTTTGGTAAAGGATTTGGAGGTGAAATGTTGTTATAGTGTTAAATCTTATTTAAAGTGATTAAATCGAAAGCTAAAGCCATCGGACACAGCATTAGTTTGTCATAATAATGTACAAAGAACTTTCAAAAACACATTTTTTCTTCTATTTTTTTTCTTTCTATTTTTCTTTCTAAACAACAATTTGATTGTATATTATATCTCTATACTGACGGGAAGGGTTTATGATGTAAAATACAATTGGTGCTTAATATCTTCCCGAATAACATTTTACGTTCACTCGACGGTCCTATCAGCACTTTTTTAAAGCAGTACACATTTTATTGATAACATTCATTTTCATCTGTTTAGAGTGAGTTTAAAGTGCAAAAGTGATCAGAAAAACTACCTTTTTAGCAATATAACTTTCTTTGTAGCAATGTACAACGGCAACAACTTAATTACAAATATAATTAAGTACAGCTATATTTTTTGAAATGCAGTTAACTGCAAATTAAGAAATAAAAAGACTACATTTATTAAAAACTGTATTTCCCGTTAACTGCATTTAAAAGAGAATTTAAAATGCAGTTAACTGCAAGTATTTTTTTAATGTAGTGATTCTGAAGTACTTACAATACTTCAGAAGATAAATTTTGCTGGAAGATTTAATTTACACATTTGTTCAAAATCAAATGAAGTTGACGTTAGATAGAAAAAAATTAGTTTAGAATGTTAGATTCAATTATAGACATGGGAAATTAAGAAATATCTATTGATGTTCCTTTACACTAGCAAATTCTTTATATCTTTCATGGCAATTATAAAATATTTGTAATACAAAATACCAATTGAGCAAAATATGTTCCTCTTCGTTGAAATAACTTTTAACTTTGAGTGTACAACATTTGTATTTGAGGACATTCATAAGTTATGAGCAAATTGATAAATGAGTTGTCATTTACAACAGATAAAATTTAAAACATTTAGCCATGGAGACATTATCATTGCTGTTAGACTCACTTAACCAGATTCAAAAGAATTCTGTACTAAACCAGGAATCAGTACAAACTACTGTTTTTTCTTTGTATTACTCTACACTAATTGTTTTTTCTTTTAAAAAAAAAGCAATGCATTACTTTACAAAAAGTAGTAACTTCAGTAGTTTCTTAACTCGCAGAGCATTAGTTCCGATCACTGGTTAGATCTGTAAGGAATTCGTGTGTTTTTAGTACTCGTTTTCTAATCAGCTTTATTAGTACTAGTAAAAAGATGGCAGAAAGTATCTTAAGTTTTTTATGTTCTCATCTATTTTGAATTTCTGTAATAAAAGTAAATTCTTTTATTTTTATTTTTTAGGCATCGTAGAAAACAAGCATCCGTTCGAAGATTCGGGCTGCGAAAGCTGCTGGACTTCATCTTAGACCTCATTGCTCCCTCCAACCATCCTTGGCGCATCGTCATTGATCGCTTTGGGCGTTTGGGTCATGGCGAACTGAAAGCTTGGGCGTCTCTTTTGAGTAGAAGATCCCTGCACTCTTACTCTAAGAAACTGCGAGAGCTCTGTCATCAGTGCAGCATCTCAGCAATTGGGGAGACCCCTTCCATCCTCTCAGCATGCCTCGTGTCTTTTGGACCGGATTCGGCTTTGAGGATAGTGTCTGACCAGTTTACCTTTGATGAGCGATTCTGTAACAGCCGTTCTAAAAAGTGTAATCTGAGCACGCCTGAAGATGCCACCTGTACTCACATTCTTGTATTTCCTACGTCTGCCACCACCCAGGTTAGTATTGAAGTGCAATCTTATTTCAGTACAAGCATGACTCAGTTCGACTCCAATTCCTTCTATGTGTGCTCTGATTGGAATTGCTGCTAAACTAGCATCTTTCAGAAACATTTTTCTCAAAACTTGTATAAAAAGGGGGGGAATTTATATTGCTAATGTGCTGTGCTGCATTTTTTTATAAAAAACTTTGCTTCTAGCCATGTAAAATGCAGGTTTCTTTTAATCGCTAAGGAGTTTAAAGTTATTGTACCAAGCTTGTAAAGCTAGTTTATCTCTTTCTGTGAAATAATGCTCATAGAGGAAGCAGGATCTGAGTATTTTGAGTTACTAATTCCTTTGCAGGTTTGAAAGAGGCCTGCATGTTAATCATTATTTCTTGTTTTAAATAGACTAACAATAAAAAAAGGCTAAATGTAGATTAAAGTAAGGAGAAAACTTTAAATTATGAATTTCCATTAGCTATATTTGAAATGCTTTCCTGTTGAATAAACATATTTCAATTTTATCAATTTAGCTTTACGTTTATTTAAATTCATATACTTTTAAAACTTATTTAATATGTAGTCTGTGTGTGTAAATATGAAGAAAGACTTGTTCTGCCAAGAGTAATTTAGAATTATTGATTTATAATTTAATGTTTCCTGATTTAATTTAATTTGCTCTTTTTTTGATAACTAATTGTCAAATTGACTTTTTGTTTTCAATAATTCATGAAACTCTTAAGCTTTAAAAAAAAACAACTATGCTTTTGTTTTTTCAGTGATTAGTTTGTAACAATTATATAATTATTCTCACCATTTTAATTGGAAATATTAATTAGTCATACAATTGTTTTTAAGTTTTTAAATAATATTAAATATTATATTTTATCAATTCTTTAATTGGTATATTCAGCTTCTGTGTGATATAGGGTGAGTAGCAATCAATGAGATAGTTAGAAATTATAATTAATCAGTATACTTTGGACTTTATAGACTTGAAGAAAAATAAAAGGGTCACTGATTTAAATGTAATGTCTTATATAAAAATTAATGAGTATGTCAATACAATTATCATGACCTCAATATTAAGTTCCTAACTCACCCTGGAGTATAAACCCTTTCCTATAGTGATTAGTGCAATTGCAACTGCCTACCAAGACAGAGGTCCTAGGTTTCAAAACCCTAATGCTGGCCTACAAACAAGATCCTTCCACATTGATGACTTTGGATAACAAATGCACAGCTATCTCATTCCTCGACAGATGATTTGCCTTGATTTGACTAACAATTTGCCTGGGTCTACAATGTCAAGGCACAAACTGCACAGCAATGTTGACTTCTTCCATTGTCAGATTGCCTCTCAGTCTCATGAAACGATCACGAATGATGAATTAGATTACTCGATCACAGGTGGGTGTGTGTGTGGTGGCAATTATATAAATAATACTTCCTAACGCACCCGGGTTGGAAGTGTTCACCCTTTTTCTTGATGGTTAAAGCATCTGGCTGCGACCACAAATGTCCTCCATTCAAACTCAATCAGCAGTGAATAAGCAACTCTTTTCAATCATTCACACACTATTCAAAGTGTCACACAATGCTTTACCATATAACAGTTCCTCGCGGCTTAATTTGCAGATGCCGTTAAAATGCTGAAAGTAATCATGTTTAATTTGGATACAGTCAAACTCTTTTTAAGAAGTACAAAAGAGCATCAATATTTACTTGTTACAACAGAATGTTCATAAAAAACAGGGTTGAGAAAACTGATCAATGTTCATATATACTACTAATATCGTATTTATTTATATTTTATTTCTGTGTAGTACAAAATGAATTAATTTGTTTAGTACTGTCTTATTGTCTCTTTGTTGTACTATTGTTCTTCAAATAAGACTGGTGGCTTGAAAACATCTTCAAAAGAAAAGGAAAAAAAAAACAATTTGTTAACTCAAAAAGCATCAAAAGAAAATTTTTCTAAGAAAAAATTTGTTTAGAAAGGTGAAATTAAGTAGAAATTTCACAAAAATATGCTTGATAAAACCAGGGTTTTCCAGTTAAATGCAAAGTGTGCCCCAGTGTTTCCATTTTTTTTTCTTCATAAAAATAAAGCTCATAATAAGCGAGCCCACTATATTCATTAATATAGCATGTGTTGAAACAAAATGAGGGAAATTTCTTCTCAGACAAAGTTGTTGCTTAGCAACCATGGGAAAAATCATAGAAATTTATCAAACTCTGAGTTGCTAAGCGATTGAATTTCCTCTGTTGAGCTGATTACTTCATCCAGTTTCTCTAACCACTGAAGAGTGTTTCCTTAATTGAATGAGAGTTTATAAGACCACTATAGATTTTTAGCAATTTTTTATTTATTTATTTTTGTCGAGTCCATTAAAATGATTTTATGTGTTACCGTGAATGACCGATATCAAGAGAATGTTTACTTTCACCGGTGAATGTCAACAATCACATAGTGGCGTTGGTGAATGTCCGAAATATTTGTTATTTATCGAAATATTGTATTTGTCGATATATTTGTTCGATATTTTAATATCTATGGAGGATAGGTTAGAAGAAACATCAGTGTTCGGAGTACTGGTTAAATGTATACCGGGCACTGAACCTGAAAAAAACATTGTTGCAAGGCAGTGGTACTTAACTAGTATATATTTCAGACATTTACCAAATTGACTGTGATTGTCAACATTCACAAGGAGAAGTCAACAATCACCCATTTCAGTCATTCACAGTGTAAGAAACTGGCCACTAGATGGCGCAGAAAACCTTTTAGGTTTTTTTTTTCTTTCCTGAAGAGAAGAGTTGACAGTAAAAAAGATGGATGGTGGTTTTCTTTGAATGTTGCATCATCGCTAATATTGTTATATGTCTGTGATGTGCATCTATAGCTTTGTGAATAAATGATTTTAAGATGGAAGCTACTAGTCTTTGTGACAAAATTTATTCGTCTTTACAGCAGTAACATATTCATTCTTAAAATGCTTAATGAACTTGAGCCTTCATAAGTCAATATTGTGTGTAGCTATGACAATCAACACACTTACAGTCTATTAAAATGTTTTTTTCTGTTGACTCTTTTTTAAAGATTGGTTTACTTTAAGATTTTATTTTTCTCCATAGTCTTCTCAAGCAACTTTTCAACAAGAGCACATAGATCCGTTGCCTGGTGGCCTTGGTGAGGATCTGTTTGAGGCGCTGGATGATGATGACATAACCACAGGTGACATCAATGACATCTTGATGTGGACGGACAGCCCTCAGAGTGGAGGCAACTCACCCCACCACTCCCAACCATCTAGTCCCGGGATGTCTTTCAAGCTCTCTTCCTCATCCCATACTGGACTGAGCAGAGTGAGCATTTCTTTTACTTGGCAGCGTTTAAATGTATACTAAAATTAAACAAAATAAAATGAATAGTTTTTGGAGATGCCAACTATTATGATATCATTGTCAAGATTAGGCTCTTACGGTTGAGTAATGAATATTAGGGTTTTCGAGAATTTCTGGACTATGCTTAGCATATTTTTTTCTATTTCTCAAGCAATTCGAAAATGATAAATTAAAAAGAAAATTCATCTCTCCAATGAGCTATTTTGAAACTAAAACTTCATTCCTTATGGAGGAGCAAAAGAGCCTAAACTCAAACCTGAAATGCTTTGAACAAAAGTTTTTAGTAGTTCAAATACAGGATGATATCAAGATAATGTGCTAGTTCTAATTTGATGCTATAATTGCTATTTCTAATTTAATTAAAAACTCGAACATTGCTTTCAAGTAGTCAATTTAATTTTATCATTTTATAATGAAGTATAAAATTTCAGCATTGTATAATTTTTAATTTAATATCAAAGTGTTACTTTTTATTTAAAGGTAAGTTCATGCATAATTTTGTTAATATTATAAAACCCATACCTGCCAAGTCTCCTGTTTTTTAACGAAGACTCGTATTTTACGATTACCGCCCGTTTATCTATGTATTATTGAATTCCTCCGTCTTTTTTAAAGAAATTTAAAAGATTTTTTTTAGCAATAAATATCCGTTCATAGCAAAAATACTTCTCTTATTCCTCAACAAATTGCCAGTTTCTTCAGTCCGTGTACTGCCGCTCTGACCAAACCAGATGTAGTGAGAATGCTGTTGTAAGTCATTTATTCAGGGAATTGTTTTTTCTCTGATGGCGAACTTCCTTATTTACCTTCGGGAATCTGGCAATAACTTCATATGTTTGCATTATATTTTTACCTTATAAAAAATATATTATATAAAAAATATATGGTTTATAAAACAATAAATAGTTTATAGAATTATTATATATTATAAATATATTTCAAGTTGTACTAATTTTAATTTCTTAAATATTAGTTGCATATATTTCTGTATTAGTGTGCTTCTGATTACTGATATTTAATTTGGAAAGTTGGCACTTGTGATTTTTAAAATAAACAGAGAGTAAATCCTCCTCCCCAGATTATGAACTTATTTATTTGAACATGACTTTTTTGTCAAAATTTTTAAATTTCTTTTAGTAAAATACCCTGAAAAATCTGAGCTTGTGAAAAACCTAGTTTATAATTGCCAGTATAAACTGTTCTGTTGATTGCATTAAAATGTCTCCTTGTTTTTGTTTTACTTTAAAAAAAAAAATGTAAAATTTCTTCGAAAAATACCTATCTTAATACAATTTATTTTGCTTGTTGCTGTCCTGAGAGTTTAAATGAGTAATGTTAAATAAGTGTAAAGCTGCTAATAAAATTTCACCCATATAAAATGAAAATGTTTCTAATTTCCAGAATTTTTATTTTATTCCTATGTGTTATTCAAGGATGTTAGAGTGAAAAAGAGATTAATAACGCTATATGCAGCAATATTTGATAGTTCAAACTTAGCAACAATCTACTCATTATATATATATATATGATGAAGACATATAGCCCGACCAGCAGAATTTATTTCAAACAATGTAGAATATCCAGTCATGTTATTTTAATTATTTCTTATTTTCAGTAAAAATGTGATAAGTTGCAGTTTTGTCTTTTCACTATTAACAATTCCTGTTTTTTTAATCTAATTTTCAATTAACAATACAGTAATCATATTTTTAAATTGCTAATTAAAGAATCATTCACTAAGTTTTCTTCTCCAGAATTGCTTTGAATTTATTTGATAATGGAAATCGTAAATTTGGTTACAAATTTTACTTACATATTTTTATGAGATGAATATGAGAATATGAACTAATTAATGCTGGATTTTTTTTCTAGTAACAGTTCTATAAATATTTTTTATCCATTGATCTCCAACTGTTGTGTTGTTCAGTGTTTTATTAAGAAAATTATACTGTAAACTGTTAAAATTTTCTGACTAACGACAGTAATTTGGAAATTAAAATTAGTATTTTCCTTTGCAATAAAATTTGGTCTTATTATATTTTAGTCAAGCGAATTATACTTTTTTTTAGTTTGATGTTTGCATTTTGTAAAAAGTTTTCTAGTATATTAATAGTGTACGAATAAATTTCCTGGTTTTTACTTTTGACCACTACTAGGCCTGTTTTTGTTTCTTCCCCAATTAAACATTAATTTGCTACTCTTTCTCTGCATAGTTTAAAAAAAAAAAAAACATTATTTCCAAGGATTCAAAAAATCTATATGTAATCATTTAAATAAATTATTTTAAAATAAATGTGGGAAATTATATGCACAAGTACGAAAAATATAGTACTGCAAGAGCATTGCTGAAGGTCAGTTTCACCGAATCTGCTGTTAAATTTATTTATTTTGCAGTGTGAGAATCTCTTGACCGAGAGCCATGATGAGACTCTACAACTCCTTCAGCAACCTCTAGCCCTTGGATATTACGTGTCCACAGCTAAGACAGGCCCCCTGCCAATTTGGTTTTGGTCGTCATGCCCCCAGCTCCAAAATACATCTCCAATATTCTTAAAAGTAAGTACATATATTTTTAAATCATCTATTGTTTGTTAAAATAACTTGAACTCATTCATGATTCAAAACTTAATTTATGCGTATAGCACATTTAACGGATTTCTGAAGTTACAAACTTCACAATATTCTTATAATTTTATGACAGAAAACCTAATAGGGTTGTTTTATTTTTCTGTTTAAGCGTTGTAGTGAATATGCATATTTTTTGTTTCAGTCTGCCCTTCTTATTAACATCCCTTTCATTCAACAAAGCAATGATGATCTTCTTCACAACAATCCTCAGCAGCAGACCATTTGTCATCCGCTTGACTCAAATTACACTACAGATGTCTTGAGGTAAAATTCTTTTTTTTCTTCTCTTTCTTATCAATGACTCCTGAACACATTTTTCTTGACTTTGCATTTTTTATTAGTTCTTCCGCACACAATAATCAACTTTACTTTCATGTAAAGTTTAATTTAATACTTAAAATTTAAGAGGGTTCTTTTATAAGTGTGCCAGGAGTTTTAGCCAAAGGAACCAATCCTTCTTCTTAATTTGCCGTTTTAAATCTAAAATCTCTTTCAAAAGTTTATTTTATTTTTGTGATCTTAAAATAGTTATAAAAACACAGGTTTCAAAGATGCCGTTAATTGGTAATCAGATAATTGCATGGGTGCTACTCCTCAGTTCTGGGGACTAAAATCAGCTTTGAGAAAAAAATCATGAGACTAAATTTCATCCATTAATCTCTTTTCCATTTGTTCTTTAAATTAAAATGCTTTTTTTTCCCTTAAAAATGTCACTTTGATGTAAATATTACATTTTAATGAAAACATTGTTATTTTTAATAATTATTACAAAGCGATATCGCACCACAATGAAAGAATGGGATGGATTGAGCTTCATCAAATGCTTGCTTAAACAAAATTTATGCTATTGTTGTATTTAAATTTATTTGAGATTTCATTTTTCTCTAGCGTCTTAAAAAGCTGAACAAAATTTAGTTTATTTATTTATAGTGATACAGGGTTGCCACAAACTACTAAAATGCTACTATATTCGGCGTTAAGCGACTATGGCATCTTTTTTTGCCTGAAAAGGCTAAAAAAGCAACTATTTTCAGGAATAGGCGACTATTAGGAGACTTTTTTACTCTAATCGAAGTTTTTTCGCAAAAATGAACGTTACATTTCAGAACGTTAATAAAATAAAGCAAACTTTTATACAATCATTTATGTCCAAAAATTTAAATTTCTATTAGATTTAATAAAGTACTTGTTATATTTTCTCTCTGAGGGGTAGTTTTGTTATTTTTAATTGTTTTTTCCTTCTATTAACATTCATATTTTATTGTAGTTCGACTTCTATTTAGGTCCCTATTTTCTTATATGTAAACCTTTAATATTTGTAAAAAAAAATTTTAAATTGGAGCATAATTAGGACTGGGCGATAAATAGATTTATCACGAAATATCGATGTAACGCATATATCGGTAGGCCGATGTAGTGACTTTCGTTTTAGGCGATGCATCCGAAATCTTATTTAAGTCACTGGAATAAGACTACAATCGCAGTTTTGCGATTTAATACGCAAGGATCCTTGACTAGGCTAACGCTGTTACCACACTGACGAAGACGATTTTGATTTCATCTAGCTGCAGAGATGTAGATAGCGTTGATTCGTTGAAGATGATGTTAGTTTCGTGATGTTGAATGACTAAGAGCGAATTGAATCATAACTTCCGGTTTCATGAGAGGATCAGCATTGTAATATAGAACGCAATACATAGTTTCTTTATGTCCATTTTTGTCTTTGGAATTTTGCATTTTTTGAAGATTATTTTCAACAATGGGACTTAAGTCATTTTGCAATCGTTGTGCATTTTATTTCGTCGGAAATAATTGTTGGGTTTCTTGTAAATTATTTTTAGTGAGACTTTTGCTGCTTAGCAATCGTTTCGTTCTGCATTATTTCATACCATATTTTTTTTCTGTCTGGGTTTAACGATTCTTGTGAATTTTTTTTTAGTAGACCTACTGTTACTTTGCGATTGCTGCACAATGGCTGTTATCTTAAATTTTCGTTCTGAACTCAATAGATCAATGAAAAGAAAATATGAATAAATAAAAAAGATTCTTCTTTGATTTTTTTCAAATATTGTTTTTCATTTTAAGCATTATAATTTAATAGGGGTATTTTGTATTTAACTTAGTTATAAAAAGTTAGATTTTTTTAAAGTTATTAAATGTAGGTAAGTATAATATTTTGATTATTTTTAAACCAATAAATGTTTGGCCATTTTTAATTATAAAAAAATTAAAACAAAGCTTACCTTTATTTAATTTGCTTTTATTTTTGAGAAAATGAAAACAAAGTTTTAAAAAAATTTGGCTATTAGTTAGAACAGCAAGTAATTTTTTATTTTTTAATTAAACAAATAATTTTTTAAAACTAAATTAAGAGTTTAGTAATGTTTTGACGTTTTTTAATTTAATATTAGTACTTTCTAACACTTTTTAAAAGCTTCAGTTATAAGGCTTTATTAGAAATGTTAAAACACCATTTATACATCATACAATTGTAGGAGATAGTTTTTTTAATCTCCCTTTTAAACACACACTACTTGGTTACATTTTAAAAACACATGGCCCCCTCTCAGTCACTCGTTGCCACCCTCAGTAACAAGTGAAGAAAAAATATCACTATGGTGATTTTGGTTGGTTGGTGCGGGGCCGGAGGCTATAGCGATCAACCCGTTTGTGATAACTTAAAGTATTTTAATTTTTATTAAAATTCTTTCAATACTTGTTTGTTTTATAATTTGTGAGATAGTCAGTATCATTTTTAAACAAATAAATCTTAAGTCAATTTTATTTTCAGAAAAGAAAATAATAATGTAAAAATATTTTTACATTTATGAAGTAACGAATTTGACCATTAGTTAATGCCTACCTTTAGCAGGAGTCTCCTGCTTTTGATTAAAATCTTTCCCCTCAGGCCTTCAGGGTGTTTTCTCCTGCTTTTTTCTATTTAGTGCACGATAGAGGAAAAAAAAACAATTTGTGCAATTTCCTTCCCAACTTGTGCTTCAGATCATGCTGGGCATTTATTTAGAAAAATTTTCCCCTATAGCAACATCACTAAAAATTACAGTGAGTGTGAACCAAAACAGCAGCCATAATCGATGAAATAAATGGCAGAATCGGAGATATCTTGGACACCATTAGGCAGAATGTTTTTTCACTTTTTATAGATGGCAGTTTTTTTTAAGTAATGCTAAATCAGCAACATCTGCAGTTTTAAAACAGTAGCAGTTAAAAAAAAAAAAAAAAAAAAAAAAAAAAAAAAAAAATTACATTTATAAAGTATTGTATTCCTTATTGACATATTTTGTTAATTTTGAACCTCTTCCTAAATTTTAAAAAGTCAAAAGATGTGTTTTAATATAACTCTATAGAACCTTATATTTTATAAAGAACACATATCTTTATTAGTCAGTGTCAGAATCTTATTGTGGTCTATTTTATGTAATGTAAATAATATATTTTGAAATAAACTTCTTGTAGGAAGTGTGAATCAGGTTTAATTTTCAATATTGCGCTATGTCGTGATACAGAAAGGGTCTCCTGCTTTTTTATTTTCTAAGGTTGGCAGGTCTGGTTAATGCTACTTTTTATTATTTTAAATGATTAAATAAAAAAGGGTCTAATGATGTTTCAAAAGCATGGTTTTTTTTTCCAACAAATAATTTAAAAAAAATTTTTTTTTTCTGAAGTGAACATTTCTTTGGTTTGTTTCCCACTTTCTTTTTTTTTTTTCTTTTAATTTTTAATACATGTATGTAAAATATTTTGCTACAGTATTATTATTTTTAAAGCAATAAATCTTAAATAATTTTTAATTTAAGAAAAATGAAACAAAGCTTTCGTTTGCTTTTACTTTGACTTCCTTATTATTTTAATTAAAAAAATTAAGAAATGATATTGATGCCATAGTAGAATATGTTTAGAATTTATATTTTCTTTTGTAATAGATTTATTCCTTTTGAATTATTTAAAGATTTCCCATAGGTAATTTTGTAACATATGCTAAATCGCGATACATCGCTATATTGCGATGTCTTAACTGACAATGTATCATGATTTAAAATTTCTGACATCACCCAGTCCTAATCATAGTATTTGACAGTTAAGCTTTAGTATTAGTAACTTTAATATTTAGTTTAGTATAGTCAGTTAAGATTTTAGTTATTTAGCTACTATTTTTGTTCCTGTTCAGGCAACTATTTTCATAGTTTTAGGCAACTATTTCATGCTTGAGGCTACTAAAAGCAACTATTTTTGTTCATTTTTTACTGTGGCAACCATGTGATAGGACAAGAAATAAATTATGACGAAGCAAAAAAAATTAGACCTATTAATAGCTTCATAAAAAAATGAGTGGTTTATTATCCAGTGATTGGTGCAAAAAGATCTACACGGTTAACTATTATTTTTATCTTGTTAAGTGTGTAAAAATAAATTAACAAAATGAAGAAGAAAAAAAAATCAAATTGTTATGGAAAGTTACATTTTGGAGTCAGTGAGCTATAAATTTCTGGTAAACAACACTAGATTGGTGAAAAAATAAGTTCAGTCTTGAAATTTACTTAAGAGTGTCACATTGAAAAGACTATAAATTATATTACTTTGTTTTGAAGTTTCTTTGTGTTTTAGGTATGTGTTAGAAGGTTACAATGCCCTGTCTTGGCTGGCTCTCAATTCAGACTTCCGTGACAGAAGGTCGTGCCTCCCGGTTCACATGCAGATGTTGATGCAATTATATGGCTTTGTCGAGGCCATCTTGTGATCCCCCCCTCATAATGGTGATATTTAGAGAGAGATATAATCTATTGTAATGTTGAGTGTGTACAGAACTATACTTTTAAAATATTTTTTAAACAAAAGTATTTAATTTTAAAGGAGATTTTATATCTTGTGACTTTATATTGCTGTTGATGTTTCAAATAATGTATACAGAGTATATTTTAAAAAAAAAAAAAAATGAACCTTGCAAGTCTTTTGTTTCCCTCTCCTTTCTTTTGTTTTTAAAGGCTAAGTCATGTAAATGCGTAGTAACTCCCCTTATTATATGATGTTGTATATTGAAAGGAACTCCTATTTTAATGCTAATGATAAAAGCATTTTTTGGGGAATTGAAAAGAACTTTGTTGAATATATAATAATGTTTTAGAGCCTTTCGCAATTCTGTGCAATTTTAAACTATGTTGCTGCTAACGAATAGTTGCCTTGGAGTTAAGTTGTTTGAGAAAAGAAAAATGAAATTTATTTTGAGTACTGTTCAAAATATGTGCTTTTTATATCATAGTGTGACTTTAGCATGATTTAAGTGTGATAAAATTATATACTATACATATATATATATAAATAAAATACTTTAGATTTCTAAATACAACTGATTTATAATTTCCTGTAAATATCTCATTCTGTATTGCATTTAGTGAGAAATATTTTACTACATGCTTTAAAATTACATCTGGACCAAACTACTGTACAGTTTTTACTAAAAAAAAAGTTTTTTCATTTGTTTTTAAATATTGTTATTGATGAGTAATAAGCTGTTACAAATATATTAAATTTATATTATTGAGTTTTCATAACTTATTTCAAAATATTGAACTGTAGAATGAATTTTTTTTAACAAAAAAGAAAAAATTATAATTGTTTTAGTGCATTCTAAATTTTAATAAAATTTTAAAAATAATTATAATTTTAATTAAATTTTAATATTTATGAAAATTAACAATTATTGAATATACTTTAAATCTTCTATGCAAATGAATTAAACAGTTAATAATTGCTGTGTTTTGCAAGTTGTTTGAATTTATCGTCAAAATAATTTAGATCTTTGGTTTTGAAACCAGCTCAACCCATTTTTTATTAGAAAAAAAATAGACTTAATATTACATTAAATTAAACTTAATATTAGATCTTTACTGGGAAGGACAACTTTTGGATAATTCTGCTATTAAAACTGCTCCTTTTAAATTATAAAAAGAAGAAAAAAAATTTAAATCATTTTTATTTTAAAATTTTAATTTTTTTTTAAAAATGCTTTTGTTAAAAGTATTTTTTTTTTTTTTACTTTTGTTGTAAATATTAAAAATAATAATATCAGTTATAAATATTGAAGTAATGATTTAAAAGTTTATGTTTAAGAAGAATATTTTGTTTTTATTCATTATCATATTTTAAGAAATACAGCTTATCCATAAAGATAAAGCACCGACCGTGAGCTTTTTGCTTTATTGGAATCAAGGAATATAAAAATTAGTTTTCATATCACTGTAGCTTGATTTAACATTCATTTTTAATTGTAATAATATTTTTAAATTGTGTAAACAGCTAACATTTTTTGTGTTCTTTTCATCAATATTTATCTAAATTGAAATGTCTTCTGAGTAATAGATGTTTTTTATTCCTCTTTTAAAACATGTGGCTGATTTTGAAACCAAAGTTCTTGAATGAATTTAAGTATTTCTTTTAAAAAATGTAAGTTAAAAGTGGTATATTTTTTATTGTTGTACTTTTTATTAATGCTGGGTGCGTTTATTGAAAGCCAAAGTTTTATTTAAAATTATAGTGAAAATGATGAGCTGAGAAAAATGAATTATTGTTTTTAATGAATTGTTTCTGTTAACGATCTATGATTGTTTATGCAGTTTTATCTAGTGACTTATTCCTTGTGCTGGAATTTTAATTTTTCAAGACACATTAAACCTCAATATCTGTTTTTAGTTTAGATTTAAAAAAATAATGATCTACCTCTTTTTCATTTACCTGTAATAGCTTTGTATTATTTAGAATGGGTTTGAAATGCCTGTTTTTATTTTTACTGTTATAAATTGTTGCTTTAATCTAGTTTATTTTTTTCTAGTCTCTTTTATTTGCTGTATTTAAACAAAATTTGTTAAATAAAATAAGCTTTCTTTTCCCCTAGTGATACTAAACTGTGTTATATGCTGCATAACGTTGCTGTGGCATTTGTTAGATTTCTCTTGCTTAAACAAAGTTACACCTTGTTGTGCATGATCAATATATTAAAAGGATAACTATTGCTAAACATACTTTAAGTTATAATGGATTTTGTGGAAAATTTAAATTAACATTTTACTGCAAATGTTGGGCACTTCAAGAAAATTCTTTGCAATATATGAAACACCTGATATGCCACTGCCTTAGTGTTTAGGTCATTCAGGAAATTAGATATTATTTGCAAGCTAGTAAATTGTATTTATAAGTAAACACTCTATAGTGTTCAGGGAAAATGTCTCCTTCTTGGGTAAGTTTATCCCTTTTCAGCCACGGGGAAAATTCACAGAAATCAATGAAAAATTTTAATAAAACTTTCCTTGAACTCTGTTGACAAACAATCCCTGAGCAGTCTAGTGTGTTCCCTTCTTAAAAGTATAAAGTGTAAATGTTTGTTTTAAAAAAAATACTTTAAAGTATGTGATGTTTTATTAAAAAATAGGAGCTGTTCAGTTGTTGAAAAATAGTATTACAATCCAGTTTTTCCCAATGTTACATGATTGAATTTAAAGTGTTTGCTAAAATTATTCAGAATCCAACTAAAAGTTTTATGAGCCTCCTACAGGGTCAGAAATATCGTTTATTTTATTTTCTACTTAGCTCCTATTGATAAAAACCACATTGTAGTTCAAGCTATGTGAAAATTCTCTTACAACACGAGTACTTTAGTAACAAAATTTGTTAAGCACCATCCAGATTATTTATAGCTTCTGCTATAGGCTGATTTCTTTTCCTGTGTTTACAGAGACTGAAAATAATTTTCGTAGTTGAACAAATTGTATAGCCGTATAATGTTAAGCTATAATTGGTTTGGATTTAGCAGAATGGGACTTTAATTTTGGGATTAAAAAAAAAGAGGAATTTTCTGGGAATAATGGGTCAAAACATAGAAAAATCTTGCAACAAACCTGGAAAAGAATTAATTTCAAAGTGGATGGTAACCGTAAGAAGCATATGATGATGTTAAAAGGAAATAAAGCTTCTATTTTAATTACTTCTTGGGAAAATACTCTTTACTTTAGTGTTTTGGTTGCATTGATGTTCTATGACTTTGAGTAATTATAATGAATGAAATTAAATTCGAAATAACATCAAATGAATTTACTATAGGTTTTTAATAAATTTCATAGAATTTAGTATTTGAAAAATTATGCTTCTGTTGTATTTCTTCAATATGTCAGATAAAGCTAAATAGTCGGCCTTTTTCTCTCTTTATTTTACTGCAATTGTTTATTGAAAATAATTTTAATTTATCTAGTTGTAAAAATTGTGTTATGTGTCATATAAAGTATAACTTCCTATCTAATGTACAATTTTCAAACTACTTTTTAGTAAAAATCAAGCATTTTAATTTTGTCCCAGGATTTTTTCACTCGGTTGATTCCACTCTATTTCCCTAATTACAGTTTTAAATTATTTCTTTTGAGTTTGCAAAAATGAGTCCCATAACTACCTAATCGGTTTATTTTTGGATAAGGTAGCCATTTTAAAAATTGTTATTATATTTGCCGTATTCTAAGAAATATAAGCTTTGACAAGGTAAGGATGGTTTATCCAATCCCCTCCGTTACCTTTTAAATTCATTGTTTTAATGTTTATTTGATTTTTTTTTTCAATGGTAAAATCAAATTTAATTTTTCAGTTTTATGAAAACATTTCTTCTTTTTTTTTCAACTGAACCTGCTCAAGTAAATTGACATGCAGTTTTTTTACCATCTATTCTACCCTGTTATCATTTTCATGGTAACTTTATTTAATGTCTTTTAAGTTAGTACTTCATTAAATATTAAGTTTATTAAAATAAATATGGATAGGTATCATTATATTTGTGTGACTAAAATTGAGTAATTTTCAATGCAAGAGCATTTAAAATTTCATTCTGCTGTCTGTTCTCCAATCTGTTACTTACCATTTATTAAGCTTTATTTCCCTGTTTAATTTAACAGAAAGCAATTTTAGTAATTAACAGTGTAAAGTTGATTAATGTGTATCATATTAGAGAACTCATTTTTTATTTTATTTATTTAAACACTTGAGCACTGGTAACAGAGAGAAGCATTATGCAGATTCAAGTTATTATTTAATTTTTTTATATTTTATGTTCCAAATCAAAAAGTGCACTGCGATTTTAAGTTTTCTGTGCAAGAGATATTCCAATTGCAGTTTAAATTTTTATGAGTAGTAGTTCAAATACTTATTTTTGTAAGAGATTTTCTAAATGCTTCTCCAATTTGAGAATGAACCATAAATTAATTTTGATTTTTAATCACAAGATATAAGATGACTGACTGATTTTTGATTGAAATTTTATATTTTTCCTTAATACTACTTTTTTTTTTATGTATATATATATATACTTGAGTATTATAAAATCTACATATTTAACCTTTGACTTGTAAAATTTTGTTTTTTTATAAATTTCAATATTTGACCAATTCACTTTTAAAATGTAAGATTCATTGTTTTGAATTAAAAAACATATTATATTTTTAATGAAATATTACCGTGTATAGCAGAAATGTATTCTGGAATTAAGGGAAATTTTTCCAGAAAGCTTTAAAAAGTCTGGTTATTTTTATTTCTCAAATCAAGTGGAAACCCTGTATTCATTGTCAGTAAGAGTGCTAATTGTTCTTACTTGAAATTTGAAAAGTAAAAACATAAATTCACAAATTTTTAAATCTTTAGGCATAGGGATCACAATCCCTTGTGTCATACTTTTTGTAAAATTTTTTTAATCTGAAAATTTGAAGAGTTGACACTGCAAATATATATTTTGCATTATAAGATTGAAAGTATTGATGAATCTTTATAATAAATAACATAAAGTTTGGCAGATTGATGTAGTAAAGGTTGTCCTAGTTTATTTTATTTGCTTTTAATCAAATTGTTTTATTCCTTAATATTATTATGTAAAAAATTGTTTTGAATATATATGTTAATTAGGTAAATTTTTTAGTTGAATTCTATTACATTTTCCCAATTCACCTATTTGTGAATTTAGCTCTATTCTCTGAATATTTATATTTTTTTTTCATTCATAAACATTTGTCATGAAACTAAAATAAATGTACTTAAAATTTGAAATCTTACCACAGTTAAAATTTTTTTCTTT
Source organism: Parasteatoda tepidariorum (assembly GCF_043381705.1). Taxonomy (NCBI): domain Eukaryota; kingdom Metazoa; phylum Arthropoda; class Arachnida; order Araneae; family Theridiidae; genus Parasteatoda; species Parasteatoda tepidariorum. Next base: position 2,469,125 of record NC_092209.1, read on the forward strand.
TTAAATTACTGATGAGATGTGATCAAGATTCATTTTTTAAAAAAATGCATCAAATCTGCTGAAATATGGCTGAATATAAGTCATTATTTTATTATTATTTTTAAGTGATTTATTCTCCAATGTTTTCAACCAATTATTTTAGTATTTTGTGATTTTTATTAAATAAATCATTTTTGTAACCACTAGAAGAAACAAAGTTTTTTTGCGAAAATTCATATTTTTAGAATGAAATAATATATATATATTTTTTATTTGCTGTTTGACAGTTTCTCTGTGTTGAATTTTGGAGACTTGCTTTCTTGTAATTAAAAAAATTAATGAAGTTTTTGCTTAAAAAATTTTAATATTATTAATTTATTGAATTATTTTTTTTAAAAAAAATTTCAGTCTAGATAGGGTATAGTAAAATATAGTTATTTTAAATTATGGATTAAATATTGCCTTAAAAATGATAAATGAAAAATATGTAGTTTCACTTATAATTAATACATGTATTTAGTTTTTTACTTATAAAACTTTGAAGATTTTTATTTATCGATATATATACATACATATACATTTTTTTAAAATATTCAGACTACGTGGGTTATATTAAACTATTGGAATTTTAAATTCTGTATCAAACATTGCTGTAAAAAATGTCAAATTGCGTTGTCATACCACTATGATGATAGTAACAAAATTGGAAATATATTTTCATTTATCAAATATAACTTTTCTTATTTTACTTTATTATTCCCCTGTTTTATTATATTTTATTCCTCCTTTCCTATGTCGAATAGAATGAAAGAATGAGTTATTTTATTAATCTTAACATTGTTAGTAGTTGAATGTCTATATTATGTTCATATGAAAACAAACTGTCCCTTCATGTACAATGCATTTTTATGATGTTATTTTTTATTAAGTTTTATGATATCGAAATGTTTTTATGAAATGTGTATAATACAGTGTGCGGAACAATTGATAGTTTCGTCTCTTTAGCTTTAATGATGTGTGGCTTTTTAGCCTAGTATTGTTGTTGAATGTGCCAACACCAGAACTGGGGATGTCTTTCTTTTTTTATTTATTGCTGTTATTATTTTTTTTTTTTTTAAAAAAACATTTTTAATCATATGTGGTAAATAAGTCCATTCATTCTAAATAAATTTAAGACAAAATTCTTTGAAGTAAATAAAAAAAATTTGAATAAAGTACAACAGGAATTTTTCCTGTTTTTCTCTACAAAGTTTTTCTACTATTTAAAGGGTTTCCTATTTAGTTGCCATCTCAAATGGCTTGTGCTTTTTTCTCTTGTCTTCTGATTGAATCAACAATTCTGGTTGTATATTTTGAGAAATTCTACAAAATTGGGGAAAGTTTTATGAAAAAATTTAGATCAAGGTATTTATTTACTTCTATTGTATACTTGGAAATTTAAATAAAAGCTTATTACTACAGTCATATGTATTAAATTTAATTCTATTAAAAAAATCTCTTTTATAGTGTTAAGCAGGGCTTGTGAAATACGTTCTCTCCCTCGTCATTGGCGATCCAGGAATTTTGAGTGGGTGCTATATGCTTAGCTTTTTAATGATGACCTGACATTTTTCATGTTCTAATACTTTTATTAAAAAAAAATCAGTCCGAGAATTTAGCTCGAATGATATGGTTTCTCATTCTCTATTTTGTTCCTAACAATATATCAGAAACAAAATCTTATTTTTCCTTATCATCACACTATCAGACTCTGAAGTTTTGCCCGTGCTGCGTCTCAATTCATAAATTTCTGTACAAAAAGAGAAAAACAAACTGCTTTGAGGAATTTTATTCCAAGTTACCTCAAATGTACATATTGATAATATACATATTGGTTAGTAAAAACATGATACATTATTTAAAAATACACAGTTAAATATTCTATAGATTTTATTGTTTCGGCATTTTTAAAAAAAAAAATTATAATATTTTATGTTGTAATAAATATTTCACTAATTTTGTAATAAGAATTCCAAGTATTTTGTTTTATGTATGGATGTATTCCACCAACTTTCAAATCAGGCATTAGAAAAAGTACACCATTTAGAACTTTCACAGACTAATTAGAAAATCCAGCTTGTTACATACTGCCAACCTCACTTTGCACCTACAAAGCTCTCTGCTATGAGCCTAACAAATGTCGTCCGGTAGTTTGCAAAAAACAGATTTTTCTTCTTTTTAGGATGAACCTACAACAGTTATCAATCATCCCAGTTCTTTGTGTGTTCTTTGAATTAGGAACAGCACTTTTAGTTATGTACTCATTGTTTATATTTTATTGAAATCAAATGATGTACTCTTGTCAATATGTTTCTCAAATCTCGATTTGATTTTTTCCCCTCATGTTTTAGTCATCTTGTGTCGTATCTTAGTCTGATGTCATACGTTACCTAACATAGCTTTATTCAATGCTTATTAGTATAGTTTTTGTTTGTCAACAAAAGTCTAACAACTGTCTTAAGATTATCCTTAGAATTTTTGATGTCTTTATAAGTTAATCTTTGAAGAATGTGTTGATTTGATATAATGTCGTCTATTTAATTTTAGGAATTATATGTTATTATTTGAGTGATTGTGGTCTGACATAAGTTGATATATCTGTTATTACTTTCATCCTGAAAATATATATTTGGTTTCTTAAACCACCATTTTGCTACATGTTTTCAGAATGTACATTAACGATGATTATTTAACTGAGAAATCTATTTCTATCTTTAAAATGTGATAAATTACAATCAATGGAAGGGTAAAATTAAATGACAGTTATTTTATGAGCCAAAAGGCGGTCTTCTTAGTCTTTAAGCCAATGGAGAATGCTCTTGAGTTAAAACGGTCAATTTTAAGTTTCAGATGAATTCAGTTGTCTAAATATTTTGCATTTCCTCAATATCTAATTTCTTTGACTAATAGCACAGTAACTGTTGATTTTGAAAAGATAATGTATCGCTTAATCATTCATATGTAGGATATGAAATTCCAAACATTTTTTTACAGCCTTCTAAGTTTTGCTCACTTTTCAAAGCTTCTTCAATAAAAGTGATAAAAATAATATACATTACAGATTTCTGGTAACTTCGAAGTGTAAGAATCTTGCTAGAGCTGTAACTAAACGTAAACATAATGGGCGTACAGCAACTTAGCAATTTTATTCATCAATTACCGTAGCAACTTAAACTGATATATATATATACTGTCTATTATAATTTAGCTACGCTTTTTCTTTTTTTTAAATATTTTATTTCATTTAGGCATTCTTGATTTGTTTAGGCTATCGATGCACTGATTATTTTGCCATTCATATCTAATATTCAATTGGAGGAATTAATAGAAGTTTTTAATTTGTTATTTGAAAAGGATAAAGCCCAACCTTTTGACAACAGCATTATAAAATTTAACTCTATTAAATAAAAGATGTTTTATTTCTGTAATAAAAACAGCAGATTTAATTTATGAGTATTAAAGAAAATGATGAAAGAATTTGAGAAATGTTTATAGGTAACTCAATATCTTTTTCAATTTACAAGAAAAGAATGCATTTTTCCTACATTAAACTTTTTAACCATTTATGATTTTTTTAAGTTCAAAATACCACTATAAAAAGTAGCTTTTTTAAAAAAAAATTATCTAGCAGATTGTAAGCTTAAATTCAAAAGATCTTAAAATGAATAGGCCGAATGTCAAATTATTTATTTTGCCATGATCAACGTGGGATGGATTTGAAAAATAATATCGTATTTTTGTATAATTTGAGTTGGATATCAAACAACTCATATTGCCTAACATCGGGTTCCCTTGAATTAACTCAGAATGTCTGTTGTAATTGCATCTCTAGTAGAATAGCTGTAGGAAAAGTGTGTCAATGATAAAAAAAATGTGGCATTATTTAAATGTGTAGATTATTATCTTTTTCGTTTTTGTTTCTTATCGAACATTTGTTGTAAAAAATGGTCTAGAAGTGAACATTCGTCATTGCTTTTATTGTAATTTATATCGTTTTATCTCTTCCCTCCCCCCCATACATATATATATATATATATATTACTTCATTTTTACATTACAATGTTATCACTACACCATCATCCATATTATTACTCAATTTAACAAGCTTTGTTAAACTGTTTTTATTTCATTTTGATTTTATGCGTTATGAAATTTAGAATGTTTAGGATTGTTTTTCTTTTTCTCCACTCTTGTAAATTTTGTCAATTTGTACATATTTGTAAAAAAAGAGAAAAATACTGAAAAAAAACTTGGAAAAAAAAAAGGAAAGTGATGAGAAATTTAACTGTGTAAATGTATATTGAATTTGTAAAATTTTATGAATGATGTTATATGCCAGATTATATAAACATAACTATATTTGACACCTATTTGACAGAATAAATCTGTTTCTTTTTCGTTGTATCTTTTCTTTTTGTTGATTGATACTGAAAACAAGACAAATGACTCACATTACTTTTAAGTCGTCATCGTCATAAATCTTATTATTTTCTTCCGTCAATGTTTTTTGTTCTTGAAGAACTTTTAATGATTGAGTAGAGGTACATAAATTGTGGTACTTCAACAGTAATTGTGAGGGTAAACTTACCTCATCCACTTCGCCAAAACACTCAACTGAAATAATACTTAAGAGCCAGAATTTTTAATTCTTTTTACATTTGTTTTAATTATTATATTTTAAGAATATTTTAGCCTAACTTCTTTGAGATAACTGTAATTCAAAATTTTATTTAAAAAGAAAAGATTACATTCATTTATATACATAAAAAAAATATAAATTTAATATTTCCGTAACAAAAGTTAAAATCCATTTTTTTAAGAAAATTTTAATTTGTATTCTGTTTAATTTTTTTTTTGGAATTGAAAGTGATATTTTCTTAATACACTCAAAACTTATCAATTGATATAAAAACGGAATTCACTAAAGTCCTTTAAAGCATTTTTTTTTTTTTTTTTTTTTTTTTGAGACGGAGTCTTGCTCTTTCNTTTTTTTTTTTTTTTGGCTTTTTTCCTTAAAAGGCTGTGCACTAGGGTACATCGTTTTTGAACTTTTTTTTTTCAATACTGGACAAAATTGTCCTATCCATATAGACATAACAGGTCAATTTTTTTTTTTTTCTAATCTAATATCTTCTATGAAAAGTCTTGTCTTAAATTTGCGAATAAAAACACCAAAATATCAGCTAATTTTAGTTAAATTGAAACGGTCATATTTTTAAGTTAGGATGTGCAGCCTGTTTTACTTTTAATCCTCAAATTGCAAGTTTAATAACTATAAGGGAAGTTGAAATGGTTCTCAGCTGCAATTTTTTGCTCATTCTGCCAGCAGTGCTATTCATAATTCACCAAGTTTAAGTACTTATTGATCATCACTAAACCGAACAAGCCAACTTGCATGGCTTAACTAATAGATATGTTAATAATAATAGCATATAATATAAATAGCAATATAGTCTATAGATAGTATATGCTAATAGCTATATAAATTTATACACCGAAGAGCCATTACATTATGACCACCCTCCATCTATAACAATGGGCTCGTCCAGAACAATGTTTTCATGGGGCACATTAGGACCCATAATCCTCATAGAACAATCTCTGACGTCTGTAAACTACTTGAACATAGTTGCAGACAAGGATCACCCATTCATGGCAACAGTTTTTCCTGCGGGGGATGGTGTTTACCAACAGGATAATGTACCATGTCATAAGGGTCGAACCGTCATGGATTGGTTCGAGGAACATTCCAGTGATTTTCAAGTCATGGCTTGTTCCCCAAATTCACCTGACCTTAATCCAATAGAGCATTTGTAGTCCTACTTGGAAAACCAAATTCGTGCTGCCACGCACCCCCTCGCAATGTGAGGGAATTGCAGAACCAGTTGGTGAGCGCTTGGTAACAGATACCTCAGACTACCTATCAGCACCTTGTGGAATCAATGCCACGGCGGGTGCTAGCAGTTTTGAGGGCTAAAGGTGATCCTACATGTTATTAGCAGGGTGGTCATATGTAATGGCTCTTCGGTGTATATCTAATAAGCAACCCACTGCACTGTTACTTGTACTTAGGACTGATTTAGGGCACAACATCCTATTACATAAGAAAAAGAAATATTTTTATTTTTTCCGAGTAGTTTGGCATTTAACAGGACCCAGTTTTTCATATTATAATGCCAACTTTCGTGTCAGCATTTTAAGATGAGAAATACATATAATGCTAGTTATTTTAATGTAACAAAATTATTATTACCTCAAACGAATTTGATAAGCAGGGTTTTTTGGATGTAAATAATAAATCATACAATTGATTTTTAGAGTGCCATGGATGATTTGCAAGGTACTAGAGTATGAATATCTTGTTTCCTACATGAATCATTCTCTAGTAATTTTTTTCATAGTTTAGCTAAATTAATTTTTGAATTTCAATGTTGTACTCCTGAATAAGCCATCAGGCTGTTTACAATATGCTGTTGTCTAAAAAATAGATCGTTTAATAGGGTGATTAAAAACTCTTTCTTTTTTTTTCTTCTTTAATTGATTTTTCAGTGAAACTTGAAGATAGATTGTACACTAGGAACATTTCTTTATTACTAAACTAAGTCTTACAAACAGACACAATAAATGCACACAAATAGTTATCCTGTACATATAATTACAGAGTCTTATGGAAACATAAAAGTGAGGGCTCTATGTTTTATAAACATCCAAAATGACATAAATATTCATCAAGTAAAATTTCATTCTATCTATTGAAGTGTAAGTTACCAAAATGAACCCATTTTAATCATGCATAAGTTACAGTTAATTAGCAAATCTAACGCTCGCGCACTCTAATACAAACATTAAATGCAGCTCTCATTTTCTTTTGTGTGTGTGCTTGACGATTCTTACAATCGTCGATTGCGTGTAAAAACATTCCAGTTATTATGAATAAGGAAATGATTTCGAAGTAAAAGGGGAATTTTAGGTTGATTTCCTGTTTTTTTCGGGGGGAAATTTGCATAAATCAAAACTTTGTTTATCTTAAGAAATAAGCAAAAACTAAAATTCTTTTATTTGCTTTTACAAATTTTGATTGAAGATAATTCGTACATATTTAACGTTTAAGTTTATATTTAAAATGATCGAGTTTTAAACAAATATTTATAAATTAATAATTTAACTCTGCCTTATTGAGTTTTTAAGTAAATGCTTATAACTCAAAATTAAGTTTAATGTTTAGAACTCAAAAAATTACTTGAGTTCTAAGCATTAAATTCTAGTTCGATATTTTATTTTACAGAAATTTTTGATTCTACATTTAATACAAATTAATTTATGTTATATTTTTTACTTAAAATATCAGGTCACATTTGCCACAGCCAAGAAAAAAATTCAAAATAATGTCTGTTTTTATTTATTTATTTTTCAAAGGAGCTGTTAACATTTCAAACTTTAACAAAAGTAGCTATATTTTTAAACTTGACTCTTTAAGATTTTACACGCATTGTATCTATATTACTAAAAGATAATTTTTAAAGTGTTAAAAAGGAGTATTTATGTTAAGTAAAAACTAAAAATATTTTGGTTATTTTAGTTTTAGTTCTTTTAAGGTTTTTTTTTTTTTTTGCCGAACATCATTTTCAATGTTTAGTTAATATTTTAAATTCAATTCAATGTTTAGTTAACATTTAGAATTAATTTTGAAAATATGTTCTATTAAGCCTTTATCGTGGTGATTTTTAAATTAGGAAGAAAAAATAATAATTTCAACAGTCACTGTCAGCAAATTACACCAGGGAACAATTATTTATTTATTAATTATTCTGTTGCATTAGATTTTTTAGACGAATCTTAGATATTTTCGAGTCGCTGATTTTAAACCTGAAATTGATTTCTTTTTACAAACTGCAGTTCTCATGTAATTTATTCCTAAACCGGATTTTTTAAAGATCCCTCGAGTGAATACTAAGTGCCCCCACTTCTCTGCTACTTAAGGAGTGGTAGAAGAAAGGCGATAATACATTTCAGTTTAAGATGGGAAACGTTAATGCCATAAAATTTTTGTCTTAAGGAGGTTTTTAAAGAAGCAGACAAGTGTATATGGGTGATTCTCACGAAACATGACAATTTACTGTCCCTTGCCCCACGATCTAATACTGTAATACTAAAAGAACTTTAAAAAAAAAAAATTAATAAATAGCATTGCCGTTAGCATTTTAAAATGACTTTGCACTAGCATTGACTGTTTTGTATACTTAAAAAATTTAATTGAATATCAAAATGTCATTTTCCTGGCATGTCCCAAACAATATTTCCGATAATAACTAGCTTCAAAACTTCCATACATTTTTCAAAATCTAATTTTTTTTTATCTTATCCTATGTAAGCATTTCTAGAATATACGCAGAGGGTATTGTTTACTAAAACTTCGTTTAAAATAATTTTTTCTGACAATAATTTGTTTGTCCCATGAAAATCTGTCATTTTCCTGGCTACTTTTATTTAGTGATTTATAACCAAAATAGATAGCTCCAGGAATCAATATCTTATGTTAATAGATTGATTAGATACCCTCCTATCTGAACATGTCTTCTTGCATGAATAAAAGAACCAATTTTCTGGCTCAAAATCTAATCCAAAAAAATTTTTCAAGGTGAGTAGGTTTTTATGCTGTCATTTTCCTGGCTTCCTGAAATCATTAATAACAAAAACTACATAGATTCATCTGAGTTATTTTAAGAAATACTGTTGTTTTCTGCAGAATATAAACGTCTTCGGCCAAAATATTAAATTAAAGTAAAGTTATATGCTATAAAATGGCGAATTTGTCATTATCCTGGCTGTCATTTTCCTGGCTTATGAATGCCAGGACATTGAAGTGTTACCAGAAATTCTTTTTAACTGCTAATACTGTAAAGAGAGAAAGCAAATATTAACCTAATACCAAGTTTATGCATGATTGTAATATGCTTGGATGTTATTTATTTATTATTTATTTATTTAATAGTTGATTATTATACACAATTTTATTCTGTACCTATCATCAACAAAATTTTTTTTTGTTTCTTTCTACAGTGGATAAAAAGAATTAATTTAAGCAATTTATGGTCCATCTAACATAAAGGCTTAAGTTGAGTTACTTACTATTAACTTAAAATGACTGTAAAGCTTCTAAGGTAATATGTCATTTTCCGGGCATTCAAGATTTGGTGAATTTCTATTTAATTTTTTTCTCGAGAAAATGTCAATAAACTACACTGCTGTTTATAAGATATTAATAAGTGTAGCTAAAGAAGTATACAAAAAAAAAATTTAGATTATTTTGAAGACTTTAAATTTGAAGAAATTTTTGGTCCGAATTGTCATGTTTCGTGAGAATCACCCATATGCATGTATATAAGCCTATACATTCCTTATAAACTCTTACACTCAAGACAAAAAATAACTTGAACTAAAATAGAATTTTAAATAAATCTGTCGATAGCTAATTTCAGATTTGAAATCCCCTTACACGATTTAGACAAGATCAAGTAATTGCATAAAGGCAACAACAAAAAAATCTCTTTCCCTGGGTTACGCTGTAAAAACTCTCGGCAAATCTTAAACCAATATTTGGTGCTCATTATCCCAATGTTCAGTTAAATTAACGATCCTTTTATTTTAGTTAGACCATAAATTGTGAAGTATGATCTAGAAATACTTCCATGGTGTAACTGACAGCACCAAAATTAGGTAAAATACGTAAAACTTTGACGGTGAGGGGGAACTAAACGATATTTGGTTACGACGCCATGTTTTCGTTACAACTCGGCCTCGGTGAATCGGGTCGACTCATGCTGGTTGCTTCAAATATCAACTTAATTAGATAGGTAAAAGTTTTATTTACATTAATTAAAGTTCATTTCTTTTAAATTTGGTTGGCGGTATGAAAGGGTCAGGTGTACACCGTAGAGCCATTACATTATGACCACCCTCCATCTAACAATGGGCTCGCCCAGGTTTTCATGGTTTCACCCAGGAACAATGTTTTCATGGGGCACATTAGAACCCATAATCCTCATAGAACAATCCCTGACGTCTGTAAGCTACTTGAACATAGTTGCAGACCAGGTTCACCCATTCGTGGCAACAGTTTTTCCTGCGGGGGATGGTGTTTACCAACAGGATAATGCACCATGTCATAAGGGTCGAATCGTCACGGATTGGTTCGAGGAACATTCTAGTGACTTTCAAGTCATGTCTTGTCCCCCAAATTCACCTGACCTTAATCCAATAGAGCATTTGTGGTCCTACTTGGAAAACCAAATTCGTGCTGCCACGCTACCCCCTCGCAATGTGAGGGAATTGCAGGACCAGCTGGTGAGCTCTTGGTACCAGATACCTGAGACTACCTATCAGCAGTGGAATCAATGCCACTGCGGGAGCTAGCAGTTTTGAGAGCTAAAGGTGGTCCTACATGTCATTAGCAGGGTGGTCATAATGTAATGGCTCTTCGGTGTATGTCAAAGTAACCTACTTACGGTAAATAACAACCTTGCCTTGCAGTGGAGCTCTTTGAAAATACCTAATAAAGGTGCAAACTTCTGATACTTTGATCTAGTGAAAGTACCAAAATAGGGTAAAATTGAGAGAGCTCCATTTCATGTAGCCAGCAAATGAATACCAATTTTTGGTGCAATGTGGCTCAGAATTTTTATCAGTGTACCTGAGTCTGAATGTTGTGCTTTTTAGTGAGATCAGAAAATTGTGTTGAAATTTTAAAGCATTATCTTATCTTGCATTAAATATTATATTTCTGTTTCTTAATGCTGAAATAACAAATGCAAATGTATTGTAAGGAGTTATTTAATCGGCTAAATAAAGATCCTCATGGCCGCATGCAGGGGATCGAAAGGGGCACTTGTAACCCCCTGGAAATTATGTTAATAAAAAAATTATAGTTTGATTTTACTGTTAATAATTTTTTATAATAAATAATTATAGGCAATGTTTGCAATTAGCTGTAATTAATCAACTCCGATTCATGAAATGGGCGCAGAAGTTGCATTTTTTTTTTTTAATCTAACGCTATAATTAACTAATTTTTTTTCTTGACTTGAAGATTTATCAAAATACTAATGTACACATATATGTACGTGATCTAAGAAATTAAAAAAGCCCTAGTATTCACTTTTGTTTTGCTCATAACATATTTAATTAAAATAAAAACATATCTAAATGGAGGAGGAAGATTTTTTGAATCGAATTTAAATATAGTTAAAAATGTATATTTTTGTCGAAATATGTTGGTTTAGTAAGTTTTCATAAAATTATTGCGATTTTTTTAAAAACATTTTGATGAAGAAGTTTGTTTTAGCAAAAAATATTTGCATATGATTTTTGAAACATTTTAATGTCATATTTGTGAGTTCTTAGTTGTAGACAGTTAGCTGATTGGATAATAGTAATTTGTTAATAGAAATTTGAATTTTTTTATAGTAATTGAATGATAATAATTTGGATTACAGTAATTTGTTGATTCATTAAAATAGGACAGAAGTGCATAATTATTCTGATTTTTTATTTCTGGTCGGATAATACTGAAAGTAGGGTTACTGCTCGCTAGAAAAATTTGGCGAAGCTGCAAATTCGCCCACACAGAAATAAGAATTGTACAAGAGTGATTAAAAATGACGCAACCTTAATATACTCCTACTTTTATCACAAATAGAAACCATGATAATTCCAAATTATAATTTAATTTCATTATTTTATTAAAATCAACTCAGTTTCGAGCGCGCAACGTTGTGTTCACCATGACAAGACTATACTTTAGTATGTTACTACGACAGAAATGGGTGGTTGTTGACAATCACGTAGTCGCTTCGGTAAATGTCAGAAACATATATACAGTACGGAACCCGTTATCCGGAAATCAGAAAACCGGAAAACCCAAAAGCCGGAACAAAATTCGATAAATTTTCCCGCCATTTTTAAAATTTTTTTTCTCCTTATAAGATTTTAGGATTTTTCATTCTTTTTTGAAAGATGTTTACATTACCATCATTTTGGAAATAATCATTGGTGCATTACTTCATCGGTTTTTTTTTCTGTTTAAGATTATTTCCAAATTTTTTTCTTTTCTTTAGTTGGGTTTAACAATAGAAAAAACGGTTTTTTGTAGCGATTCAGAAAACCGGAAAAATCAGTTATCCGGAATGACGAAGGTCCTGATCGTTCCGGATAATCAGTTCCCTACTGTACTAGGTCAAGTTAAGTGCCACTGTCCGGTATACACTTGCCTGGAATACCCTACATTAATGCTATTTTAAGGTTCAGTGCCACTGCCCGGTATGCCCTACATCAATGTTTTTTAAGGTCAAGTGCCCAGTATGCCTTTAACCCGTACTCCGAACGCTGATGCTTCTCCTAATCTATCCTCAGAAAATAATAAAATATCAAATAACTGTAATACTAATATCAACGAATAAATTAATATCAAATCGGATGTAACAAATATTTTGGATATTCACTAATGCGACTATGTGATTGTTGACATTCACCGGTGAAAGTCGACATTTTCCTGATTTCAGTCATTCGCGGTAACAATTACACACATTGAAAGTGATGACCCGATAATTTGTATCTATTTTTAAGCGTATATTTTTTAGCTAATTTGTATATTTTTTAAGCGATGCTTTTATTTATACTTATTCAAGAAATGTTCCGCATTTGCCTCCCCTTTCTTATCACTTGTCTTGTGTTGCCATATTTGTTAATTTATTAATATAAAATTTCACATTTCTTTTTAAGTTGTTATTTTGGCTTTAATATTATTTTGTATGGATGGTTGTCCGTGTAGAGTTACGCGCAGATGGCGCTAGGGGTTAAAATTCGTCGTAAGATTTCCCTACTTTCGTCTGATTTTAAGCCTAAGCTTGTAAAAACACACCATCCAATATTATTATTGTAGTGTTTACGAATATAGCGCCTTCTTTCAATCTAACTTTCAACGAAACAAACAACAAATGAATTCGGAAGATTTCGCAAGCTTTGCTATTGATGCTGACCAAAAAAAAAAAAAAAAAAAAAAAAACGCTATTTTACACAAATATAGCCAAACGAAGGATAACATGGCTTAACCTAACCTTCTTTTCTGCTGTGGTATTAATTCTGTTTCAGGCGCGCGACCTGTTAGAAATGACATAAAACTCTTATGAATGGTAAAATTAAGCGTAAATTTAAACATGAAACTCACTAGAATATTAACTCATCGCCTCGTAAGCACAACATAAGCTGAGGAGTGATACACCGGAAGTTTTCTTAATTTGTTTTGGTTTTAGGAAGCTTGTTATTGCTTACAATCGATAGACCATCCATAAAAGTATTACTCGAATTTTTATGGAAATACATGATGGGTAGAGGTAGAAAAGGATAATAATTGTAATACTTATGAAATTTATTAAAAGATACAGTTCTGCCATCTGACGAATATATCCGGCACTAAGTTTACCACCCTGATCCCACTGAGGCAAGTTGCTTTTTAGCTATATAAAATTGTATTTCCTTGGATTTTAAGAATAAGAATGATTTTTAGTATTTTTAATATTTTCTAAATAAAAGTCCGGATGAACTTATAAAACAATGATAAGCCACAAAAAGTGGTATGCTAAACTTAAAAGTAAAAGATAGTGTGTTTCTAAGTTTTGAAAAATTGAAGAAGTTGGTAAATATATTTATTGATGTTTCTTCTTATTTTCGTTATTCTTCCTGACATATTCAAGAAAAATATATGCATGAAATTGTATTCATCATCTATTTAATACTTTAGGACCCAGTTGAAACAGTATCTTTTGTTAAACGTATTGTTTTCGAATTATTATTATGCATGTTTGCTATATTATAGAAGTTATCTATACGGTTTCACTGTTGATTAGTTTAAAACTATTATAATTAGGTAAATTATTTACCTTAGGGTTTAGTTGTTGTGGCCATTTTGAAATGTCTTGCCATTTTGCACTGAGCGTGTGGTGTCATCTTTAAGTAATTAAGTGAATTATTTTCGCAGTGGCTTTTGTTACACTGGCCTAAACCAAGATAGTAAAACATATAGGTAAAAGTATGTGTCTTATCATTTTCTTACCATAAACTTTTCTTTTATATGGTAAATCACGTGCGTCCGACGTAGAGCTAAAGTTGGTTTGAGGTATATTCACAGAACATTGATGGTTGCGCCATTTTTGAAATATGGATTCAGAGAATCACATTATATCTACACGTAAGGAATATTTTGCCTCTCTCATTTCCGAGACTACGAGATTTGTGCAACGAGAGAATGAAATAGTGTCTAAAACACAGGATGGATTGTATTCCCGGAGAGAGTACTCAATGGTTGGGAGTAGGAAACAATCATCAGTATTTGAGAGCGTCTCTGAGTACGGCTGTCTTCTCCTTGTCGTGCTTCAGACACTTGCCCCACCAGGATCTCTTGGCACACTTCTGGACATGCTTGAAAAGGAAGCACTTTGTCTGCACGACGTTGAAGAAAAGTTTGCCCACCATGTTGCCAGCCGCTGTACCCGACAGCTTAAGACAAGCTCGGAACCTGGGAAAAAAATACAATTATTTAGTGGAACATATGTTATTTAAATCGAATGATACACTATACAAATCATTGTTTGAGTTACATGTGATTTCATAGATAACAACTTTAAGAAATACCAGACATTTTAGCAAATTTTATGCCGAACAGGCGGTGGTCTGGAGAAGAAAAAAAAGTCGACCAAAGATCTCAATCACGGATCACGCAAATGTAGATTTTAGGGATTTATGTTTAAGTGATACTTTAAACATGTTAAGTGATATTCATTATGTAAATTGATACTTAAAAAAAACTGGTTTTATTGGTTTAGTTTTATTATACCATAGCTACATTAACAGGCTAATGGCGATTCGTCTTTATATATGACACGGTGATAAATCTGGCGCATGCGTGCACTGTACACTACCACAATAGAGAGTAAATAGTGGCAGTAATCACACGGCCTCCTCGCCATGCTTCCCAACCGTTCGTCAATCAATTAGTGTGAATTCTGTAGCATAAAGATACGAGCAGAGAAAAGGCAAAACATCCACTTTTTATCACGGGGAATCAAACCCCGATCTAAACCGTTGTACGCTAGACTTTACTACCAGGTTGCCTGTGCGGCTTGAAAATACTAAAACTTTGAAGTTTTACCAATTAAAATTTTAGTTGTCATTTTTTGAAAATATTTTGTACATTAACAATAAATGCTCTTGAAATCGTCTAAAAAATGAACAAAACGAAAAATGATCCCAAAAATCGATATTAAAGGTGGTCATTATAGAACACTCTGTAGTTATCACGATGGAATATTTGAATGTTATATGGGGAAGGAGCCAAGCAAATATTCATTGCAGATTAAAACCCACAGCTATAAAATAATAAACTTAAAATAACTTAATTTTTACCTCTGATGATGAAAGTTTTTCCTCCTTTTGTGTTTCCTCTTCATATGATGACTACTTTTATAAATTTTATGTGATTACCCACAATGGTGATTTTGATAACGTATTATGTTTTTATCATTTAAATATTTCTGATAACAAAGATGCTAAAGGTTCCTAAGGGCAACAATGTTCAACTACTTCAATTTTTAATTCGATATAAATTTTTGCGACAGAATGGAAATTTTGTATCTCTGGAAGATTCGCGTTTAAAATCTTTTTCAACCAGCAATTTCATCTCTCCTCCAACATGTTCTAAATGAGACCCTGAAATGGCAGGTGATACTTCATTGAGCTACCACATAGGGACCACTTTGTATTAAATTTAGAGGGCTTGTAACATAACCGTCCCACTTAGATACCAATTTTGGGTCTTAATTGCCCTCATTTGAAATTCTTAATAATTTTAAATCTCAATTACTTGCCATTGCAATTACAAGTAAATTACAAGTAACCATGATACGTGATTACATGTAGTGTTGACTAAATGTTGTGTGAACGGGATACGATTGCAGATTAATTATAGTTACATGTGATCAAAATTTAAGATTTTATGAAAACATTTTGTCATGATTACAATTAATCAAAAGATGTGGTAACAAGTAATCATGTTATCATGATTACATGTAATCATGATTGCAAGCTATCAAACATACGATAACAAATTATTACGATAAGTTGATATAAATTAACAATTACAAATAATAGTGAGTACAATAAATATTTAGTACAAGCCATTTGTAATTAAAGTACAAATTCAATTACAATAAGATTTACAATGTATGTACATGCAAAGTTTTCGTGCAATATAGATATGAATATATGTAACAATAAGTGTATGTAAGTGCATAAAATGTATGTCAGTACGTATACACATACAATGTATGTATGCATATAATGTATGAGCATACATTTTATGTACATACATACAAATCGATATAAATTTACATACAGACTACATGTATGTGCATGCAGGGTTTGCATGAACTATGTACAGAAAATACAAATATTTGTGTACGTATATACTTTCAATATTTGTAGTTACATTATATGTACGTATTTATACCCATACATTATTTGTACGTATTACGTAAGCATACATAATTTATATGTATGTACAGTGCGAAAAAATCCTAAGAAAAATGTGGTCGTTTATCCAAGGATAATTCCAAGCAAAAAATAAATTTTAGCAAATATTTACAATTTTTTATTATTTCATTTAATTATGGTTTAAAAATTTTTTCATTGTAAGGTGTACAAAATTCTTAGCATCATTTAAAATAATATAATTTTACATGATACAATACAAAATTTGAGCAAAATCAGTTAAATAGATCTTGAGAAATCGAATTTTAAATATCTGGCTTTTTTTAATTTTAATTTCACAGGAACTAATCAAACGATCTTACTCAAATTTCGTATTTTATCATGTAAAATTATATTATTTTAAATGATGCAAAAATTGTATACCTTACAATTCAAATTTTTCAATAATAAAAAATAATGAATATTTCCAAAAAGTTATTTTTCGCGTGGAATTATTTTTAAATAAACGAATTTTACAATTCGCTTGAAAATTTCTCACGGTAAAGCGAAATACGAAAAAGTAAAATTAACATTAAGAGGTGTAAACTTTGGTGCCCTCTCCTGACTAAACTGTTGAACAACTCCCAGAATGGGGCCTTATATTTTAGGAGTCGGAAATCCGAATCCGTAGAAAAAAGGTATGTTTATTTTGAGAAAGTACTTTTTTGTGTCGGATTTCTTAACTTAATATATCGCCTGCTTCAATTAATTCGCGATATTAACGAAATCAATTTCGCTAGAAAATGGCGATAAATAATGCTTCATGAAACGATTTAAACTTGTATTGTCTTCGGGTAGTATTTAAGCTTATATTTTAGCTAGTCAGAAAGGGTTAGAAATGTCTACAGCTGGATTTCATTGTTAGAGACGTAAAAGCAAGTTAATAAAAACGCTGTAAAAATGCAATGTCACATTTAGGTACCTTGAGTGTTGCATTTAAAGATGGATTACCTTAATTGACACAAAAATGTCCTAAATACGATAGTGATATGCGCTGCACTCTATAGTTAAGGAATTTTTTTAAACTTTTTCATCGTCATTGAAGGGGAAAGGAGGCGATTTCTTCTGGTAGAGTAGTATAATGTCCCACATATCATTCTGACTGGAGCAGGTTTTCCAACACAATGTCCCAAATCGAGCGGAAACTGAATATTTAACAAATGGACACCCCCAGTTTGTATGGGTTTGAATGTGTTTTTGACACAGAGGGATGGAGAGTTAGCCTTTTTCGATCAGCTCCCCCCCCCCCCTTTTCAGATCATTGTACCCTTTCCTGACTAGGGTAGCCTACACCGTAATTAGATTATCAAGTTTGAGATTTATATATTACTTCAGAAGAATTCTTTTAAGGGAAAATGTAGGTTTCGTAAAGTTATCTTTACCACCACTGCCTTATGAAAAACGATCGTTTCTACTGATTGATTCAGAATCTATTATGTAAATCATTTTAATAGGGTTCTTTTGTTGCATGGCGTTAATTTAAAGAATGTGTTTCGACCTATTTGCTATCGTCATATTAAAATATTTTATATAGAGGCAATGGAGTTGAAGAAATTTAAGTAGGAGTTTGAAAAAAATTTGCTCAACTCCAACTATTTAAAAGTTAAATCCTACAGGTTAAAACAAGAAATGAATTTATAAATTTTATGAAAATAATTTAGCAAAATATTTGTATTTAGTATGAGCACAAAATATTACTGAAGTAGATAGTGTGACGTTTATTATTTAATTTATAACTCATTTCAAATTTATCACATTTAAACGTTTTTGAGCCTATGTTATTTGATAGAAGTATTGAAAAAATACATAAATTTCAGAAAAAAATTTATCTCAGTTAAAAAGTCAATTGAAACGCAATGAAAATTAGTTCTATATATTCTGTTTGTAATATTTTTCTATCTCTTGGCATAAAATTTGAATTTAGAATTCCGTAAAAGTACCTTCTTTGCAATGCAACAATGTCTCAAAGTGAAAAATATTTTTCATCACAGTCAATTTCAAGAATAAATTTTAAAAAATATTCTGAAATGGCATGAAAGTAAAATAAAAGAAAATGGAAGAAGTATTGTTCTTGCTGTTCTGCCTTCATAGTAAAGAAAAGTATTTATCATGAAGCAAATATTTAAGCTTTCACATGAATTTGAATTTAGAATTCTGTAAAAGTACCTTCTTTGTAATGCAACAATGTCTCAAAGTTAAAAAATAATTTTCATCAGTTGCAATTTTAAAAACAGTAGAATAAATTTTAAAAAAAAAGAAAAATGTCTACTGAGGAATCAAATTAGCAAGAATGTAAAAGAAGTGTGAATGTCTAAGAAGTAAAATCATACAAAATGAAAGAGGTGCATGAATTTGAATTTAGAATTCGGTATAAATACATTCTTTGCAATGCAACAATGTCTCACAGTGTAAGTTGTTTTCGTCATATTTTAACCATAAAGCAAAACTATTTACAGTGGAAAAAAAATTCATATTTCACGTAACTCAGTGAAAAGTAATTCTTATTTGCAATATAACTTTTTTAAGAAAAAAAATAAACGATAAATATTCCTCGTCGGAGTAAAATATAAAATGAGTGATAGTAAATTAAGAAAAAAAAATTTATAAGCAAATAAAATTAACAAAAACGTAAGAATGATTTTTTTTTTATATTTTATCAAGATTTTAAGTGAATTTACCGATAAAATTTTTTTCTCCAGCTTTCAAATATTTTAATTTAAAACTCTTTAAAAGCACTTTTTTTTGTAATCACTTAAAGAGGTCAGGTCTCATAGGTCTTAATAAGTACTTGAGAGGAAGTAAGGGAAAGAGGTTTAAATTGTAGAATGGAATGGAAATTAAAAAAATATTTAAAATAAATAAATTTAAACAAAAAATGAAAAATGGTATTGTTTTTATTAATTTTTCATCTTCATAAAGAACGTATCGTGTTAACAGCGAGAAATATTTTACAGCTATCACATGAACTTGAATTGAAAACTCTGTAAAAGTAATTTTTTTGCAATACAGCAATGGCTGAAAGAGAAAAATTTTTTTTCATGGGAGCAAATTTTAAGAACATAAAATAAAAAAATGTGAGATAGTATAAATTAATATAAAATAGAATGAAAAGAGTATTGTTCTTATTTATTTTTTATCCTCATAGAAAATAACGTAGTAATGAGGCAAATTTTGCAGCTTTCACATAAATTTGAATTAAGAACTTTGTAAAAATACTTTTTTTGCAATAAAGCAGCGCAAAAAAAGTGAAAAAGCTTCTCCTCGGTTCAAATTTTAAGAGCATTAAAGGTAACAAAAAATAAGAAATGTGAAATGGCATAAATTAATATAAAACAAAATCAAAAAGATATAGTTTTATTTATTATTTATAATCATGGACAACATCGTAGTAACAGTGAAGAAAATTTTATAGCTTTCACATAAATTTGTACTTAGAATTCTGCAAAAGTACTTCTTTTGCAATACAGCAGTGTAAGAAAGTGAAAAATGCTTCTCATGAGAGCAAAATTTAAGAACATTTAGGGTAAAATAAAAAAAAATGTGAGATGGCATAAATTAATATAAAATACAATGAAAAGAGTACTGTTTTTTTAATATTTTTTATCCTCATAGAAAACAACGTAGTAACAGTGAAGCAAATTTTACAGCTTACGCATAAATTTGAATTTAGAACTTTGTAAAAATACTTTTTTTGCAATACAGTAGTGCAAAAAAGTGAAAAAGTCTCTCTTCGGTTTAAATTTTAAGAGCATTAAAGGTAAAAAAAAAAATGTGAAATGGCATAAATTAATATAAAAAAATGAAGAAGGTACTTCTTTTATATAACCGTATTAACATATTAATCATGAAAATTTTTTTACAGTCATTACATGAATTTTAAATTTAGAGCTCTGTGATGGAGTTTTTTTTTTTTTTTTTTTTTTTTTTTTTTTTTTTGCACTGCAGCAATGACTAAGGAAAAAAAAATTCTCGTCGGGGAATATTTTAAGAATATTAAGAGTGAAAAACTCAGAAATGGTATAAATTAATATAAAACAAAATTAAATTTTTTTTTATTTATCTTCAGAGAAAAGAACGTATTACGGTGGAAAAACTTTTCTAACTTATACATGAATTTGAATTTAGAACAGTGTAAAAAGTACTTTTTATGCAATACAACGATGACTGAAATTGAAATTCGTTTCTCGTAGAAGCAAAATTTTAAGAACATCAAGAGTGAAATAAAAAAAAGAAAATTGTGAGATGGCACAAATTAATATGAAATAGAAGGAAAAGGTTATTGTTTTTATTTATTTTTTATCCTCATAGAAAATAACGTAGTATTGAAGCAAATTTTACAGCTTTCACATAAATTTGAATTTTGAACTCTGTAAGGGTATTTATTTTGCAATACAGCATTATTGTAGTTTTGTTAGAAAAAATATTTCCCTTCGGAACTAATTTTAACAACACTTATAGCAAGCTTATTATCAATTTAAATTTTTAAAAAATAAGAAAAAAAATTTTTAGCTTGTAATTACCGCTTGCAGTGTGCAACATCGCAAAATTTGCGCTATTTTTTACGGAATCTCTCTCGCTACATATAGATATATTTTTCTAACTTATGAATGATAAAATTAGCTTAAATATATAGTATAATATAGCATAAATATTGCCTCAGTAGAATTTGTACCTCGAAAAAGTATTTCATCATGGTATTTTAATCACACTATAAATGTGTTTTTATTTAGTTTCCTTTAACGACAAAACTTTAAAATAAGAAAACGATTATGAAATTGGAGCATTTTGAAGAATTCCTTGATGTACAAATGATTACTTTTCTTTCAAATGATATGTTTTCATACGACAGTTTATGAAAGAACTACAACTTATCAATTGTTATTTTCAATATTCCTTGCTGATTCATTAATCCAAAATGACGATTAAACTTTGGATGTGGTAGTCTCCCCCATTTGGTCACTCACATGTTTAGATCAGTTTCTGAGTGCTTCGTCCAGCCATAAAAAGGCTATCTGACTCACCCCCCGGCCGATGGAGCGTAGAAGCAGGGGAGTTCGTCCCCTGGGGTAGCCTGGAATATTCGAAAAGAGAGATGGGAAAGTCTCTCCCGTTTTCTTTATTCTTGATGCCCGGAATAACACAATCAACCCCCAAATTAAATTCATACAATATGTAATGTATATTTAACAAATCCATATCTGCTGTGATTAGTTGAAAAAATATGTTAAAATTAGCTTTCAACTTAACTTTTCATCGGTTTAGCTTTTTAGTCGGGATACAACTCGAAATCCTTCTTTTTTTAGAAAATGAACACACCTCAATATTCGTGTTTAAAAGAAGGACGGAGAAAAAAGATTAAAAAAAAGCATATTTTTAATGTTCAACCCAAATGTAACAACTAAACAAGGAATTTCGTACTTACTTTTTTAAACACTCAGCTTCGGGGGTTAAGTCCGGGATTTCAGTGATGGATATATAGTATACTTTCGATATCACAAAGCTAAATCCCTTCAACTTTGTTAAAAAAATTTCGAAGCAGCGAGTTTACGAAATAACAAGTTCAGAACTAAATGTGTTCTAAAAACTTAAAAAAAAAAAAAAAAAAAAAAAAAATTCTAAATAGTTGACTATCAGTCTAAATATAACAAAGATAATTTTATTTTTAAAGTGAGGAAAAAACAATTATGCATTAAACAGAAAAGAATTGGCTTACAATGAACTTACATTATGATTTCGCCGAAAAAATTCGTTTTCTATTTCGATAAAAATTCGACATAACAGGGTTTTGAGTAGAAACTCTTCAACATAGGAATTCAAATTAACATTAAGTCGATATATAATGCCAAGGGAAAAACATAGCAAGGTTTTCGATCTATCTAAATTCGAGTTATCGAAGTATATTGTATTATCCATTTTCTTAAATGAATGTCCAGAATTAAAAGTACTATTGCTCTTTTTGTTACTCCAACAATTTCTTGACATTTCTATTTTGGAATAATTTATTTTTAAAAAAAGAATCAACACGGGTATCGTCAATAGATGTATAATTGAGTGTATCATGAAATACTTTTTTTTCGAAAATTGAAATTTCAAATCGATAAGCATTTGTGTTTGTGGTTACAATACAGTCAAAAAATTAAGTATTTAAGGGATCCCGAAACGCACCTAAAGTTTCATTTTCTGGGGTAAAAAGTGTATTTTTTAAGGTACAAATATATTTCGTATTTTAAACACCAAAATCAAAAATGTAACGTTTCGAGTAAAAATTATGTATGAAATTAGCTTTTAAGTCTTCTCGGATGAAATATTCTTTTATTCCTCTCAATCTACACATGAATATTCGCTTAAGGATCGAAAATATGCGTTGTTTGATAAAAGTGAAGGTCATCCCAGAAAGAACTTTAGTCTGATGCAAACCGTTCCTTTTTTTTATAAATAAAATTGATATGAATCAAAGTGATAATGAAATTTATGAAAGAAATGAAACTATAGTCAACCACATGTATTTTGTTGTTAACTTTATTTTGTATTTATTCAATCAGTTTTTATGAAATAAAAGTAAAAAATAAAAACAGGAACCTTTAAGAAATCCTTATATAATAGAGACTTACTTTTCAAAAAACTTGTTCAATATTGAATTTATATTTTACAAAGAATTGTTAGAAATGTTCTCTAGCAAAGAGTATAGCAACATCTCGAATGACTCTGCATATATATATGTTTTCTTTTCATTTTTATTTTATTTTATAACCGTCACAGAACAGCCGACCTAATTTTAGGTTTATGACTACTCATATTTAACTCCGTAGCCTAGTAATTTTGAACCCAATCCAGAAGACAAGTGAACTCTTGCATCAAGTATTGGGAGAAAATTTGCCTTCGTGGGGGACTTTTTGGAGGAACTTACCCACATTTGCGCTACATGGAAGGGAAAACCACGAAAATCTCCCACGATTTGTGCTGACGGCAAGGGCATTCCAATCCATGATCTGTTTACCACAGAGGATATTTTACTTCAGCACTGCGGTCGGTGCGAGCCGGGAACGGAATTTGTATCACCAGCCATCACTGGGATTCGAACCCGATTCACCTCGTTGGGAGACCATCGCCCTATCCCCTGAGCCACCACGACTCGGTTTGATCATCATTTTATTTTATTTTATTTTATTTTATTTTATTTTATTTTATTTTATTTTATTTTATGACTGTCGTTGAACAGAATACCCATCTTGAATTTACGACTACCAATGTTCAACTCCGAAGCCTTCTCGAGATTTTTATTTTGGGAGGTCACGCTTCACTTGATATCAACATCTTTAAAAAGAATTAGTTGATAAAATAAAAAGAAAGAAACAGAGAATATTAATCATAACATTTCTAAGGAAATTTTTCTAAAATAGAAATGTTTCAAGAGAAATAAGAACCGTTTCCAATTTTGAACTCTTAATACAATATAAGGTTCTCGTCATAGATTTTTAACAAGTAAAATTGGTTCTCATTTATTAGGGTGAAACCTCCAGGAAAGATTTCTCAATGTAGCTATTGACGACCACTTTTAGGAGACACGGAATTTTTTCCAGAGACTTTATGTTGAAGAAAACCTTTGGGAGAGACTATCAAAATCTCTCATAGCGACCGGACATACCTCGGTACTAAATGAGGAAAAATCAAAATGAAATATGAAAAAGTATTTATAAAAATAATATGATATCAATAATATATATATGAATCAGATTAAAATGTATTCAAAATATTTGTGCGAGGTTCTTATTTAGAGAGCTCTTTTTGACGATAACTGAAAGAAATCTACAACCTCATGTTAAGTGCACTAAAGATGATGCTTGAGAGTTGAAAGTTAGATTAGATTAGAAGACTTGAAAGTTAAATTCGAAAAAAAAAAAGTTATTTTAGAAAAAAACTAAATATCTCAAACAAACCTCTTCTCATCTTTTAATGGTAATTCATTTTTATGATAAAAAATTAAATGCAAACTTTAAAAAAAAGAGAAAAAAAAGTAACATAATTGTTTTAAAATAATTCTATCATTCATAACTAGTAAATTTGTTTTTACTCATAATTATATCATTAGGGATCATTTTTATCGACGCAAAATTTTATTCATCCATCCATTTTTCATGACGCCAACACACGTGGCATTTCCACACCAAGAAAATGACACTGACTAAAATTAAAATCGTTTGAGGAAAACCATTGATTACATTTAGGAGTCAATGGAGGTAACCCCTAAGAACGAACTTTATTAACTGTGGAACAGAGTGGACGCTCCCGAGAGGTTTCACCGTACTTCTTATTCTATCCTACATTCTACATTCTATCTAGTTTAAATATTTTTTTTTTCGAGTCAAGTAATTGTTCATTTTGTTAACATGAAATAATAACAATTAAATATTTTATGAACAAAATAATATTTCTTCCCATTAAAAAAAAAAAAAAAATCGACTTTGAAGAAAACTTACTCGATTGGAAAATAATTGTATCATTGTCCTTAAATTCTTCATTTGCACCTTTTTTTTTTATGAAAATATTTTTTATTAGTGTTTCGTTTATTGAACAGACTAACAAAATCATTAAAAAATAATTGAAAAATCAGACATTAAAACTCTTGTTTGTGTAACCAAAGGGAACAAATCTAGAGGCATTTTTTTCTAGGTTTCACATAATATTTATCAGTGATATTTTCGTAAGAATGGTAAGTAAAAAAATCAAAATAATCTGAAAATTTACGAAAAAATAACCATGAAATTTTCTTTTTATCGAAACTCATATCTAGTTCTTTATATCTAAAGTATAAAAAATCTTTTTAGAATTGTAGTTTATCTGTGACATTAAATTCAAAAAAAGAAATAATGAAAGTTCTGCTCCTTTAAATGAAAGTATACGAAAAGAATTCTATTAATGCTTATTTTTTACGCCAAATTGTGAAAAAAATATATAAAAAAGAAAGGAAGTACAAAAACTACGATTAAATTCTTTGTTTGAAAAATAAGAATATTTTCGCCTTATCTTCGATTACAATCCTCAGTTTTATTTGCACGTAAGCTTCCAAAAATAGTTAAAATTAATTAAAGTGACTTTGAGTTGGAGAAAACAGACACAGATATTATGTCTGTCATTAATAAAAGCGTTAATGAGCAATGAAGCGTTACTTAAATCGAATCTGGCAATGAGCAGAAGATACGTATGTTTGGGGATAATGAAGCGAGGTTTGTTTCGTTTTTCCCTTTTTGTTTTTCTCCATTTTTCTTTCAAAAATGAAGACCTGTGTCTGTTTCATCTCGATAAGTGGTCGCTTCATTTTTCAAACACCAACAATTTTATCAACCAATGAAGCGGTTGCTGTTAACGGCAAATAAACGTCTTATCTCTCCACAAAAGGGGGGAAAATCACCGTTCGCTTTTCTTAATCCTGGGCCGGCCGACCTATGCTGATAGCGACATTAGGAATGACGGAGATTCTTTTTCAATCCTTTGAAAGGGTTAAGGGAACAAGAAAAGGGGAAAAAGAAGTTTAATTTTGTTTTATTACTTCGATATCGAAAGATGATACATTTATTGCTGGAATGTTTTTCTTTTTAATAATCTTAGAATGAACTCATAAAGATTAAGTTATAAACACATACATGAATTTCTTATTTCAAAAATCATGAAACAGTAAGTAGTAGATGAATGGTAGTATATTTTCCACTTCCTACAGACTCGCGATGAAACACGAGAACCAAAATTGTTTTGCAACAATTGCACAAATGAAGTGTAAAGACGCACCAACAGAGGAGAAATAAAGAGCAGCTATTAAGGAAGGTGGGATCATTTAACAACTAGTGCTTGCCACCATTGGAAAAACTAAAGTAGATGATACATTTTATTAGTAGTTTGTAGAATAATGAGTAGTGCGATTGCAAGAAAAGAAAAAAAGAGAAATATTGGTTTTTAGTGATTCATGGCGATTGCTTTTCATGTTAGTTAAGTACGGAAACAGTGTTCAAATGCAACTCATTTTTCGAATCTGACGGCTGTAAATTTTGCGCGATTTCGTCAGCGGAATGTTCAAGTGGCAAATAGTTTTAGAATTGGAAATACATCTGATACAAATGTACGTTCATGATGAAAAGAATACGTGTAAGTTATTTCAAACAAAAAGAACATAAATGTTCATACATCTCAATATGCTGCGCGTTAAAAAAAAAAAAAAAAAAAACGTATTATCTTGAATAAGTTTTGATCTAATGATCGGATTTTCCGTACTTTCCTGAATGCGCCCTCCGGCATATCTGCGAAGTCTTGTTTGTTTTGGATTTTATCTACTCTCCACCATAATTCAACGTTGAAATTCGCTTTGCAAGTTTTCGATGTCACATTAACGAGATAGGGTGAAATACGCAAAAAGTAAAATTAACATAAGTGGTCAAAACTTTCGACTGCTCTCTTGATCAAATTATTGAGGACCTATTTTTCAGATGACGGTTACTCCCCCCTATTTTGAGGGTCAAAAATCCAAATCCGTCAACAACAAGGAAAAAAAAGAAAAATGTTTATTCAGAAGAAGTACGTTATTGTGCCTGGTTTTGTATCTTAAAATATTAATTGCATTAATTAATTAGCTCATTTAAAGTTATCCCTTCAAACCATTATGATTGAATCCTAATACGTGAAGATCCGATCATTAGATTAAAAAATTATTCAAGGTGTTCCGATTTTTTTTTCATTCTTTAGTACACGAGCGTCTAATTCTTGAGCAGTGCAAAATACACAATTTCACCCATCTGCTACATATTACTTTAAGTGTTATTCTGCTAAATATTATTTCAACTCATTATTTTTTTCTTATCTTGTTTTTGAATAACCTAATTTAATCGGTGAAATTCATTTACTTTTTATTTATTAGAATGCTATTTTCATAACTGATGTGAGTTTGCAGCATGACTGTTAAGATCAAGTTTAGACTATCTTTAGCAAGCATCCTCTATGCTTATTTTGAAAATTTCGCAAAACGTCGATATGGAGAAAAGCTTCTGTTTTGAGTAAATGAAAAGCGTTTACGGCCTAATTTCTTAATATTTAAGAACTTTTTTTTAATGCTGCATCCTCTGGGCTCATAAAAATTTCATAAAAAAGAAAATAAGACCTTGATTTTGGTGATTTTCATCTAGGTAAAAAAAAAAGACGCCAAATTGGCAATTTTTAAACAAGTTTAATAATTTTTAAAATATTTAAGTTATTTGTCCATTCTAAAGCTCTGATTCACGGCAACATTATATCGATGGTTTGAAATTGTAGCTCGAAAAATCACGCATGTTCTAAAACTAACCACCTTTCAATATCAGTTAGAGCGAAAATTCGCCAAAAGTGGGGGGCGGAGTTAAACGAATTCCCAAGATCAGTAGCTTTACAATACTGATAGAGGGAGGAGGAGTAGATAAATAAGAGAACAAATTTTCGATTGATGCTTGTGCAAAAAGAGTAGGGGGTAGCATCCCCCCCTCCCCGTCTCCAAAGTAAAGTCATCAAATTTGTAAGAGAAGTGATGACGGTCAACCACGAAAGTTCGTAGAATTGAGGGGGAGGGGAATTGCATTTCGGTTTCGTTCTTTTAATTGCGCAGAAACTTTTTTTCGCAAAGCCCCCTTTTTCTTCGAACGTTCCCTCCCCCTAGTCAGAAAAGCGAATTCAAGTACGAAATGTGCAATCGCTATCAACATCACTGTTTTTAATATTTCTGGCAGAAAAGTTTCTTAAAAAAAAAAAAAAAAAAAAAAAAAACTTAATTGCTGAGATTCTAAAGCTACAATACTAGGTCTTCTCTGTTTTGTTAATACTAAAAAATTTTAAGATCAATTTTCATAAAGGTAGAATATACATTTCTTTCTTTCATTGTCAAATTTAAATAAAACCAAATTATGTCAGTTTTTTTCCTGTTAATGGTAACGAAATATAAGTATCTTTATAATTTTCTTTATGTTATGATAAGAGTTATAAAAAATGAGTTAAAACAGTTGAAAATTTAGAATTTGAGAAGAGTATTTTTTAAATATTT
This sequence comes from Parasteatoda tepidariorum, assembly GCF_043381705.1. Lineage (NCBI taxonomy): Eukaryota > Metazoa > Arthropoda > Arachnida > Araneae > Theridiidae > Parasteatoda > Parasteatoda tepidariorum. The sequence continues at coordinate 2,497,773 of NC_092209.1, forward strand.
TAATTGGAAGCAAAACTTTACTTAATTTCCGAAGATTTTTTAGCGCATTCTTTAGAATTCTTACATAATGAAAATAAAAAATCCTTTGATAAATGTGGATTTTATAATTAAAGAATTATTGCAACTCACATAAAAATGACTGAAACTTTCAAAAAGGCGGATGTATGTACAGTGCAAATTTGCTACAACCTTATTCAATAGTTTAATCTCTGTAAATAAGTGTAAATAAGTAATTTGCACTTAAGAATAGTCCCTTATAAAGGTTGATACAAATTATGAATGACACAAATATTTAAAACGATTCAAAATTTCCAAAAGTGTATGAGAAAGTACACTTTGGGAAAAACCTTTGATCTGAATTTAGGCTGTGAATTTATGTCTAGGCCAATCTAGGGCCTGAATATTTTGTTGAGAAGGCCAATTTTTTGTCAAACGTACAGTATGTATCGAGGCTTGTCAAAATATGCAATCAGTTCCTAGGAGGTCTTGAAAAGAGAACATATGTTGTCTTAATGTATTTTGATATTTGATTTCAAACACTTGTCTTCCTTTAAGGAAAAGCAGGAATGGCTGGCCATTAAATCTCCCGAAATCTTCAGAAATTTGCATTTTTACTATCTGAAGAATTGAAATTTCTTGGTTCTTTTTGAAGGTCAAGCAAAGATAATGCAGTCAGGACCCTCAAAATTCCATTTTTTTTTCCGAATCACTGAATAGCACAGGTAATCATTTATTGCCACAAGAGAGGGGACTTTTTATTTTTTTTGCCCGGTTTATGATGTGATTTAAGACGAGTTATTTATTTTTTCAAAATAATGTATTTAAATTCTCGAATATGTTTATGAATGGTGTCCTTAGACACAGATGGTGTTCATTATTTTGCAAAAAATTGACATATTTTGCCTTGATATGCTAATCTCCGAATTAGCCTATCGGTCTGAACACTCGCCACACACGGTTGTCCACATCTCGGTTTCTGCGCGAAGTCATCTTTTTTCTTCAACCCTTGATAAACACCACACTTTCATCTATTTAAAATGCTAGAAATTTCAGAAGTACTCTTTTTTTTCTGATTTAAATTTATGCATTTTAATTTTTCTTTTTTTTTTAGTTCTACAGCTTTTGGCATTGTGAGTGTCGGAGTTCTGGATTAGAAATAATCTGCCGAAAAATATGTCATATCATTCAACAAATCTCGCATTTACCAAGAAATTCATATATTGCTTTTAAGACAGTCATTTTAAACAAAAAATTTTTAAAATCTCAATATTAAATGATAAAATCAATTTTAATTCATGAACATTTCTTTTTTTTTCTTTTTTAATAATCATCGTTGAGCAGCCGACCCAATTTTGGGTTTACGATTACTAATGTTCAACAACGTAGCCTCGTAATTCTGAAGCCAATCCAGAAGACAATGAAACTCCTGGATCAAGTAGTGGGAGAAATTTGCCTTCGTGGAGAAACTTTTTGATGGAACCAACCCGTATTTGCGTTACATAGAGAGGAAAGCCACGAAAACCTCACACGGTTAGCCTGATGGCTAGGAGACTCTAACCCATGATTCGTCTACCACTGAGGATATTTTACGTCAGCTCTGTGGTCGGTGCGAGCCGGGTGCGGAATTCGTATCGACTAGCCATTACTTGGATTCGAACCTGATTCACCTGATTGGAAGGCGAACGCTCTCGTCCCTGAGCTATCACGGCTCAACGAACATTTCTTGATAAGATCTCATTTACGTTATAATTTAAAAAATGTCTCGTTATTACTTCACATATTTTCAACTGCAAAGTATTAGCGAATTTTCCTGCGTTTGAAATTTTTGGGACATACCATTATATTTTTCAGATAGAGAACTAAAAAGAAGTGAACAAACTATTAGCTTTTTACTTAAAGCTATTTATATGCGCTGTAGCACAAAACTATTTACATTTATATTCCGCACTTCACACTCAGTGCATAAAAATGTGTAGCAATGGAAGGTTATGCAACATTTATCACCGGGCAAAAGCGGTTCTAAGAAACCGTTTCCAATTATGAGTGTTTTTCACACGAGGTAAAATCAAACAAGTACATTAACAGGATAAGTTATGACATCAGGTGCACACCCCCACTTTCTTCTTCTCTTTAGAAACTAGAAAAGAGAAGGAAAAAAAAATCTTATCATCAAAGATTCTCATTTGGCACCTGAAGTTCTTTTTATGACTTCCAACGGAGGCCGCCGAAAACACTCAACAGTTAAATCATTCTTTGGAATAGAAGTGGCTCTCATCTATTCCAGTACACCCCTCTCTCTTGCTGAGGGTGTATCGTAAGCACCCTGGCAAGATAGGAAACAAGTGCCCCCTCAAACAACCCCCATCCGAGAGGGTGCAGTTGGTGACGCCTACAAGAAACCGATTCTTTAGAACGATATTACTTTCTGTATCCTGTTGCTTCTCACACACATGATGATACCGTGAATGTCAACAATCACACAGTCGCTCTGATGTGAATGTCCGAAATATTTGTTATATCCGATTTGATATTAATTTATTCGTTGATATTATTATATTGATTCGATATTTTAATATCTGATGAGTATAGATTAGGAGGAACATCAATGTTCGGAGTGCCGGTTAAATGCATACTGGGCAATTGACCTTAAGGACATATTGATGTAGGGCATACCGGGTAAATGTATAACGGGTAGTGACACTTAACTAGACCAAGTATTTATTTCGAGCATTTACCAAAGCGACTATGTGATTGTACATTTCTAAAGAAAAAACTAAGCAAAGTTTTATATTCCTACAGAAAATGTTACACTTGAAGAGCTTATTGTAAAACAATGTTAAGCCACAAAAAAGATGTATGTCACACTTAATAGTTAAGGAAATGTGTTTTTGGAAAAATAATAAATCCGGTAGGTAATTTTACTGACTCATAAATTGTATCAAACAAAATTGTCTGTATGAACTCTAAACACTAGACTTCAAAATTAAGTATTACTTATTTTCTCTGACTCTACAGGTCTTGAATCACAACTCAAATTAAAATTTGTTCTAAAGAGCCACTAATAGAGGGACTATCATTTTGTTTTTCAATAATACTTGAAATTTCTAATATAATTTCTTTCGTGAAATAATATAATGTTCTTAAAAATCAACTCTTTTCAGATCCAAAAAAATAAATACCCAACATGAAGAAAATTAAAACTGTGATGCCATCTATATATTTATAAAAATGAATGTCTGCGTGTAGGTGTGTGTGTCCCTTTTATTGACTCCTAAACCATCAGGAAGTGGTGATATCTGGCGTACAGATAGTCTTAAACACGAGGAAGATCACTGTCAGCAGTAGAACATTCTACGACGAACTGTTCAAGCGGGATGACCGAAAAACGAAAGGAATTTTCTCATTGGTTAAACGATAGTCATTGTTTTAAATTTTATTATTGGCGATTCAGTTTACCACATATTTTAAAGATACCATCAGTGATAATTTCTAGCTTATAGCTCCATTTGATCAAAAAAATTAATTATTGCACGAATTTAAATATTTAATTTGTGGCCAGGGCTGTGCTCCATGCCTTTGGTCCCATTTAACTTGTACTTTTCGGCACTTGTCAAACGACAACAACAACAAATATTTAATTATTTTTTAATCGCTGTGTCAGATAAATTAACAGAACAATATTACATTGTAGCCCACGTGGTCTACGTCATCAAATTTATACTTTTAAAGTTGTCTGAGACCACGCTCTCTTTCTTATTTACATAAATTTTTTTAAAACGTGTTTCTAAAAAATTTATTATTTAAAATCAACTTTAATTGAAATTAATGGGAAACTGGTACCAATTCACTTAGAAAAACGTAAAAGAAATCATCATATTATTTTTGACGACAATGATGCTTAATTAATTTAGGTAATATATATGTATATCGAAATAAAATAAATAAGCTATGTATTAGAGCGCAAAAGTAATGGAGTAAAGATATTTATTTATCCAGAAGAACCGTAAGAAACCGTCATACTATCATTGACGACAATGATGCTTAATTGATGTTAGTAATATGTTAATTGATATAAAAGAAAACTTATGTACTAAAAAGCAAAAATAATGGAGAAAATATAGTTATTCATTTTGGGGAGCCGTAAAAAATCACGAAATTATTATTGACACTAATGCTTAAATAATATTGATGATATGAATTAATTGAAATGAAACAAGCTATGTTCTAAAAAGCAAAGTTAAAGGGAAGAAAAGGTTAATAGGAAATTCGTTTAGGAAAACCGTAAAAAATCGACAGATGACGCTTATTGTGCACTGTATTCTATTGGTATTATTGTAATTGGTGCAGTTTTATAAGAATTCTAGAACAGATTTTCCGTAATTTCAGAAAATATTTTTTCAGTGGTAGCAAAAATAGTGCATTAATATTTTAATGGATTAGAATATACAGAACGTTGTTTCTCCACTACTTATAAATATTTTAATAGTAAATTAAAGATCAGATAGAGAAATACCAAGTCTTATCAAGCTCTAATAAGAATTGTAATTTTTAAAAAAAAAAAAATTCGGCTCATAGTTGGCTGTCACTAACAAATGTATTTTTCACAAAACTGAAATATTGAAGAGTTATGTAATATGTTCAAAATATACTAATTTAGGCATAAAATGTTATATTGATATATTTGGTGATTATTAAAACACTAGCAATACTGAGCAGTTTTTATACAGATACTTTGAAAATAAGTGTTTTTCGGTCCTCGAAAGGTATATGTAACTTAGAAAATTACTTGATAGTGCAATATCATCATGAGAAGTGATACAAAATGCATTTCATCTTTATTCTAATAGGATAAAGTACAAAAAACGGGTTTTGCTTTACTTCAATAACGCAAAGCCACCAAAAAGGACAAAAAAATAATATTAAATAAATAAAAAAACTGTCATTATTTTAACTCTATTAATTAATAAACTAAGTGGAAGAACCAGGTAAGTGACATTTTCAGAAAGAAAAAAAAGTTGTATCCGCACTATTTCATTACCATTTAATTAGAAAGCGGGACAAATATTTCGTTGTTTTTTTTATTTGCCATTGCCTAATTTGAAATAAAAATCATGCAAACATGCTAAAAACTGTTGAGAATAGTTTTGTTAAAATTTAAGTGAAGGTTAAAACAGTTCTATTACATTAAACATACCCGTATTGATGCACCTTTTTTTTTCTCTCTCTGTTTCATTTATTCCCCTAAAAGTTTCACTTACCAGATTCTTCTACCAAGTTCTTTAATTGTGTCGGTATATGCTTTTCAGTTTTGAGCATGTTTCTCTCTACTGATTTATTGATTCTTTTATCTATCTTTTACTATCCCCGTGCGTAGAATGTGTATTCAGCTAGTTGATATATATAATTATATCGTTAAAAAATAAACTATCTTTTCATTTCTACTGAAAATTAAATTTTGTTCACCTTTTCAAATATTAAGTTTCTAAAACTAAATCTTACTCTATATAAAAATCTAATGAAGCTTTCCACTGTTGTCCGTGCATTTTTATTGGCCAGAAAATTCACATAGTATGATCCAGTTTTTCTTCATTCATTTCCATATTTTTTTAAATTAAAGTTATTTTCTTGTACTGATATTATTACGCTTTAAATTCAACAGTTGAAAACTTAGAGAATTGTTTTTTTTTCTTTGTTTTTATAACTATTAAAATATAATTCTGAGCTACACTTTAAGATAAAGTTATTTAGAAAGGTGGTCTAATTTTATTAACCGTTTTACAATTATTATTTTTGTGCCAATAACATTAATATACTGTTATAAATTCAAGTGAAAGAGATCTGTTAAATGATGTTAAATGATTTAGAACTTAACGATCAGCTTCACGCATAATGAGATGCAAGCAAAAATAGTATTTAATATATCCGCAAAATATTAAATTACCATTGTAAAATCATCAAATTTGTTATAACAATATAATGTTATAACAATATTAATGTTATTTTGAAAAATGATTACTTCTGTTCACCAATGGATCAAAATATTTATAATAATACATATTTAGACGTGGGAAGTAGAAGCACAAGCAAACAGAATTCTTTTTAGTACATACATGTTAAGTGAATAATTTTGACTTTAGTAGAAAAACTGTTTTCTGACAAGAAACAACAATTATTGCGAAGCAATCATCGGGGTAGGTGAGCGGCAGTGAAGGGGGGATGACTTATCCCCCTAGAAAATAGATAAAATTGCGCAGCCCAAAGAGAAGGTAATTTTTTTTTCTTCACATTTTGTTTAATTTTATTGAAATCATAAAAATTGGAACCCAATATCGTTATTAGAAGTTGAACACGTTTTCCACGCAAAATGCTGTCGTTCCTGGAAATAAACTGATGCAAAAATAAAATTCGAAATGTTCGATAAAAAAGAAAATTACAAAATTCATTATGAAGAGATCTTAATCATTAAAGTGCCATTCCAATAATAATGAAACAACTTTTTCGTTTTTCTGACGCTGTTGTCAAATTTTTTTTGATTATCCAAGAATGAACTTTTTTAGAAGAAAGACAGAACATTTTGTACAAAAAGAATGAAAATTAAAAAATTCGTTACATCATATAGATATTAATCTACGCAACTTCAGAAAATCATATTATGTTTTCTAAAAGTAAATAAATATGAAATAACTGTACAGCCAAAATGATATTGAAAAATCAATTTTCAAAGCATTTCGATAATAATCAAAGCCTATTTTCATCAGAAATTAAACATTTTTTTTTTTGAACAATGATATTATGTTCAGATGGAGACATGAATAATACATTTTCAACGTGTCATTGTAGCCAATAAAAATTGATTGCATTTTAATTGTCATTAGAAATTATGTGTTTTCTTCACAAACTGATATTAAATTTTTCTTGATATAAAATTGAAATTAAAAGTAAGTAAACAACTAAGTAATAAAAATGGTAAATTGAATTTGAAAAATTCGTTGTACAGGACCACTATATAATCTATTCAACCTACCTTAATTATAATTTAAGACTAATATTTTTAATGAATTTTCCCCGGCAAAATGCTCTACTGTTTCCGAAAATGAACTTTTATCAAAATAAAAATTAAAATGCGCAGTTTAAATGAAAATTGAAAAACTCGTTTTTAGGATATCTCCTAATATCTCCTAGATATTATTTAGAACTAACCAATCTCGCATAGTTTTCGGAAATTTAACAAGAATTTCAACGCAAAATGACATTTTTAAAAACGGACCCTTTTTTTGCATAACAAGAAATTTGTCTACAAAATATTTTTCCCGTTCGAAACTGGGAAACCACTTTGGATCCTGAAAATCACTTTAAATATTTAGCAAAACCGACTAATATATTCTTTATGCTTAGCAAATATTCAAAAGTTCTTTGACACTTTGAATCCATCATTTTCAGCCGCAAATTCAATCGTTTGATGCATTCTGAATGGGTTCAAAACAACTATTTTTTGTCTTAATTAAAATTTTAGTTTCATTTTTGCAAGCTGGATCATAAAATTATAAATCTAAAGTAGACTTTAAAAATGTATTAAATATTTCTTAGGACAAATCTCACATTAACAGAACTACAACAAATTGTAATGCATAAAAATCAGAATGATTTTTTTAGATCAATAATATGTTTTGTACTGAAATTTTAAAAAAAATTTCAAATATACAAGAACAATGAAACTAAATATATTATTCAATATTAATTTTTTTAAAGAAAAATTCTAAACTTCCTTACTTGAAACTTGATAAGAAAGAAATTGACACTTCGACCTTAGCTTTTAGTTTAAAAATCTGTTATATAAAATCCACAAACAAAGTTTCAAAGAATTCTGTTATAAACTTTTTTTGTAATGTTTCTTAGCGTAAAGAAATTTTCATGAAATTAACATTTATAAGAAAATATATTTAATATGTAATAAACTTCTGACAAAAAAAAAAAAAAAAAAATTAAATAAATAAATAAATTTAAAAAAATAAAATAACGATTCAAAAATTAATTTCTGAAATGAATTATATTTGTCTTAAGCATATAATTCATGCAAATTAAAAAGATTAAATGCTCAAAGCATAGCAGGAAACAATATATACTATATTGTTAACAGGAGTTAACTTTCTGTTTCAGTTTTGTCTCTCAGAAACGATATCTACTATAACTTCATTTCAAAAAATCGGAGAGCAAAAATTTAAAGGGTTTTGGAAAGCTAATGAATTAAAGTTTAAACATAGTCAATAATAATAATTACGAAATTTTTGTCGAAATTGATTTTTACCCAGTTGGATATCTTAATATCTTTTACTTAGAAACATAATTAATTTTGAGTTAAGATAATTCACAGTTAAAAGCTGTGAAGTTCGTAATTGAAATGTTTATCAGACTCCGGATTTTTTTGAGAGCATGAAACCGTTTTATATTCGTTAAAAAGTTTCACCGAATTCTTAGAAAGTTTTAACAAAAGAAAGTTAATGTTTTTTATAAATTATATATTCCAATTTTCATGCGCAATAGGTTACCAACAAGTGACGTGTGTTGACATTTGTTTACGTTATCAACTTGTTCCTTCCACTCTATTTCGAGCAAGCCAAGCTCGTCAAGTATAAATTCTTTTAAATATTTAATATTTTTACTCAAAGATTCTTTCATAAAGATTTCAATTCCTTCAATATATATATATTTCTTACTTAACACAAAGACAGGCACAATGCCAAGTAGAACATAAACAAACTAATGATGCCAGGTGCACAAAACAAAAATATATCACAATTACAATAAAATACATAAACAAATAATAAATCTACAATGCTGTATTTGATTAACTTCTCGTTAATTAACATTCTAACATTACTCTAACTTACGTTTATTATACTTAGCTCAAATTTAACACACCATTTTACTTATAAACGATCAATTGGCTCTGACGCCATAGGTCACATGTGTGGGTACCTGTGATCTTCAAGTACGAGTACCCAATTGTAGTTAAGGTTTTTTTTAATTTATTTATTTAAAAAAAGTCTGAAAGTACACTTAATGTTATATTGTAATAATTGAATGAATAAATTTAAAAAATATAATTGTACGAAATGTTGAATACATTTTGCAATACTATTACAAGAAAAAGGCTTGATAATACATCAATCGCACACTCATATATTTACAAACATCTTATTACGGTGAGGTTGTTTATTGAATATTGTTTAGTGAATATATGAGAAACTATAAAAATGCTACATTAAATTTACTGGCATATTTTTTTTAATTAACTTAACTAAATAGTGTCAATTTTTGAAGCGATTGATCAAAAGTCAAAAATTTCTTAATAATCGATTTTGCTAAAGTTTAAAAATTTTATGGCGTCTTTCTTAGTTACCCATACAAATTCAAAAATGTTTCGAAGATATAAGTTTGAGATAATTTAAATAATATTCCTTTGGTTAATATTTTTGATCACTTAAATTTTTCGAAATATTTTTTTTTGCATTAAATTCATTTTTCAAATTTGTAGTACCCAATTTTTACCTAGCCAGAGTAGAGCAAATATTTTTGACACCAACCCCTACAAAATTTTCTTCGACTCTAGCCCTGGTCTTAATAAACCTATATTTGTATTTCTTACGAAAAAATTTGTTAGCAAGAACTACTCATTATTTCTTTTATTAAAAAAAAAAACTTAACATGCAAATGAAATAACTTTTTTTTTGCTCATTTTGCTTTGAACAAATAAAAAAAAAAAAATTTCTAGAACATAGTTCAAAACCTGCTGTTAGTAATTCCTGAGTAATCTCATTTTTTTTCTCTCTTCCATAAAAACTAGTCACATAGAAAAATATGAAAACCATTTCAGTTTAAAATTACTGCAATGAAGCACTCCATATGAATTACGTATTTGAATGCTTCTAATATAAGCTCCCCAGATAAAAAAATTTGAGAAATCATGAAAAGCATGATTTAGGTTGAAGTTGGGTCTGTAATGCTTTAGGGATGATTTTTCCCAGAAGGGAGAACTAACGAAAAGTAGCTCATTGATTTTAACATTCTCGTTGGACAATTGTTAATTTTTGCTCAACATCTTCATGATCACTGTTATCGTTTGAGACAATAGCAAAGTTCATTGAATTGGAAGGATGTACGGCTAGTTTCACAAGCACTCACCATCTCGCCTGTCCTGCAAGATCATCTAACTTGAGCTCAACGGATAATACGTGGAGTGTGTTGAAACAGAGGGTCCAGAAAATGAGTGGATTTGCATTATCAAATCTTCTGACTAAAACTGGATATGGCGTATTTGCAAAACCTTGCGAACTCACTTCTTATTTGAATCTAAACAGTCTCAAGTTCAGAAACGGAGTTAATCAGTATTAAAGCATTCGGGACCACGTGAATGCGCTTCTTTCTTCACAGTCCGCGTTATTATACGCGAGAGGAGTCTTTCTGACTCCAGCAGCCTATATGGATGTGATCTTAAATTGGTACTCGCGTACTAAAACTCGTATAAGTACGTATACGTACTCTTTGATATGAATACTATCGGAGCTTACGGACCTGGGACAGTGCTTTCGCCGGTCATGAACGGGTTGAATGATGGTTTTAATTTCGTTTCTAAGCAAGACTCATTATTTTGTGAGGCGCTTACAAAGTATAATGTTTATTTTGAATCGTCTTAAAAGCTTTATGCTGCCTGGAAAACTACTTCAATTTTGGAGGATGTCATTAAAAAATTGTTTTAGAACGGCATCAATATTTATTTCATAAAATACTTTGCCTTGCATTCCGGACAGGCAATAGAATCCGTGAAAATAAAGCCTAATGGAATGTTCTTTTCTGTATGAATGTTATCGGAGAGTACAAAAACGTTTAGCAGAAAGGATCAGTCACTTGGCGACAAAATGAGGCATCAAAAAAGCAACCTTGATGACAAAACGTGTCTGAAAAAGAGAACTCGTTGAAGCATGAAGATCCGTCTATTGTGCGTCTAGAGAGAGTGATACATCCCCGGGATATTCTTTTGTGGATGTCTCTATCACCATCCCTGCTCCGATGGACAAGATACGGTGGATGATACAACAGTTGCGGTTAAGGGAAGAAGAGGGGGGAGCGCCCCATTCAGATTTCATAATGGGTGTGTCCGAATACGCCCTGTTTGACAACCCACAATTACTGAAAAAATAAAAATAAAAATTTTTTTTCACTTGCTCTCAAACTCTTAACGTTAGGTTTGTTTGTTTTTTAATAAAGTTTGTGTAACTACTTTATTTTTATTACAAATTGAAAGTGATGGATTTTAAGTCACCTAAACCTGATAATAAAAAGAGGTAGAGTTAGAAATTTCGAAAAATTTTTGAACTTACTGGAGAGAAAAAATGGTCTGTATGTACAAAATTAGAATGGACACATGAAATAATTGCAGGATTATTTTAATATTTTATGAAAGTGGGTGAATGATGTCATAGCATTAGAATAATAATTTTAGTTATAGAAATGTTTAAAATAATAAAATAATGATTTAAATGAACTTATTTAATTAAGTAAAAAGTCAGTCTTTAAATACTTAAAATTGAAACAAAAATAAATTTTCAAACTGGTCTTCGAAAGCATTCGAATAAATCCCACACAAAAGTGTCCTCTTCTCACTGCGAGGGAATGAGAAAATATTATTATTTGCCTCTGAAGTTTATTCCCTTAAATAAAATTAAAATAACAATATATATTCTTCAATTATCTCATAAGAGGTAATTACAACATTTATTAATACATACAGAAAATAAACATTTGCGTCTGAACTTGATTATCGCAAAACAAAATTAAAATAACATTATATATTCTTAAACTATCCCAATAGAGGAAACTAAAACACTTCTAATAATCTTTAGAAAATAAGTTAACTTAATTTAAACGAGGGAATGAAAATGTCTTCTCAACACGTATCTCCGATTTCTCCGCATTTACTGAAATTTGTTCCGCATTTATTCGAACAAGTGCAGGTGCACTATTTCGACCAAAATAATGCCATTGATCTGAAATATTTCTATGAGGGAGGAAATGATATGAATTATAAGAGTCAAACTTTTTTTGCTAAATAAAAAACCTATTTAAAAGTCAATAAATTAACTTAATGCATAGAAACAACACTACAAGTTTTAATTTTAAACGATAAAAGTTGAGCAAGAAAAGTGAAAAATCTAAGACACAAGGGGTTTTCTTGTAAGAAATAGGAGAGCAAAAAAGAACACCAGAGCCGTGATTGAAATTCTAGAAGAATGTCTAACATATTTTAAATAAGAATTTAATCGCAATACTACATTTAATGATTAAAAAGAGTTGTATAAAATTCCGTTTTTGGGTCATTCCTTATTTCAAACGGAAAACTGCTTTTTCAAATAAATTATTTCTTAAATAGTGAGAATCGAAGTTCAAGAGTCAAACGGGTTTTTTTTGTAAGAGAGGGGAGTGCAGAGAGAGAGAAAAAAGAGAGCATCAGAGCGGTGAAAGGGATTCTAACGATCAACCTTCTGCGCCACCCCCTCCCCCTTCCACTTTCAGTTATTCTCGTTTAACACATACAAGGCTTCTTTTCCTGTTTTTTCTATCAAATAAAGCGGAGACTATCTTTTGAAGATACTTTATTCGTTCCGCTGGATCAACGTTTCAAGGAAAGGGACCACCCCCCCTCACCCTTTTCACTGCTGATTCTCACGATGGGTGGGCATTTTTCTGAAATTTTGTTCTGAAGTTCGACCCTCTAATGGGGGGCTGTAATAAAAGTTTGTGATCAGTCAGTAATTCTGATGCGTTGTGCACCTTAATAGTGTTCAAATTTACTGAAATCTTAATATCATGCTAAGTGGAACCCTATTATCCTACTTCTTTAACTTGATTAAGCAATACTATGGTCCAACTTAAGCAGAAGTATGGATTAATATAACATCTTATTGAAATTGGCATCGTACTACGGTTCAAGGTGCAGATACTATGATATAATGTTGAGAAGGATTTTTTGAGAGAGTAGGAGGGATAGGGCATTTTTTCATTTTGGTTTGGATAACAACTAAATGATTTTAATATATAATATTTCAAAGAGTATATATATGAAAAGCATGATTTA
>NC_092209.1:2510930-2530437 GCF_043381705.1 Parasteatoda tepidariorum
TATATATATATATATATATATATAAAATATAGGATGTCATATTTCCCAATTTATTTTTATTCATTGTTAATTGTTGCTCTTTTTACTGTTTTTGGTTATTAGATTAAGCGAAGCACGTTTTGAAAAGTTCGCACTATGTAAAAAATATTAAATGTGTTCAGTATCGTTTAGCTAGCACGATACCGTTGCTTTGAGACACCAACTCCTGTCAGTCAACGTATACCACAATTAATCAATTTTCTCCAATATTTATCACTTCCAGGGCCATGAAAAAACCTATTGCCATGTTACTTATATTAAACACCTATCAGCATATTTAGTAATGATTAAAACATCATCGATTGCTACTATTTCAGCAATACTAATTATCAAAATTAATCAAGTCTCATTGCCCCGAACAGACAAATTCCCCCAAAACGTATCTTTTCACTTTAAATTTCATTTTTTTGTAGATACCTTTTTTTTTCGGGGGGGAGGGACAGTTGCTGTTGATTTTAAGTTATTTAGTTTTATCAAAACACTTTTTTACAGAAGTTACTATAAGCAAGTTAAACACTTAGTTTTAGATAGCTTTTAAGTATTAATTCTGTGACGTAATTTTAACATACTGCACAGGTTGAACTATTTTCTCATCTGACATAACGAATGAAATATAATGAAACATTATATAATTTATAATAAACTCCTTTCTTGATTCAATAGAGCTGTAAGCTAGCAAGCATCACTGTTGTTATCTTTTAAATATTTGACAGAAACAGAATAGTCAAAATAGTACAATTTATAACATTGCACGATGTTAAAACTATGAGAAAATTCATTTTGCAAAAGTTTCCTCTGAATTCATTTATTTTAATTATTATTCCCTGATTTTAATTATTTTTAATTGCATAAACAATTATATAATGCATAATAGTATTGTCTTAGATAATTTATCAATTATTGATCAAATGAACAGTAGTCTCTCAGGGTCTTAATCTTCTGATGAGTAAAAAATATTAACATGAATGATTAAGTATTTCAATTTAATGCAATTTATTAAAAAAAAGATAGATGAAGAAGTATTATTTGTCTATTATTATATCACAATACAATAAGGGTAGTTTGCGAAATTTAAAACAATTTTATAATTGCTGAAGAGTCTTAATCAATTTGTAAAATAGAATGAAAAGCGAAAATTTTATAGTAAAAATCCTAATGTATTGATTTATTTTTAAAAGAAATATCTAATTACGTTTGAATAATTATTTAATTGCATTAAATTCAGGTAAACGTCCCTAAGCGAATCTGGCTTTTGCGTAGAAAATAATAAGGTGCTTTTCTACAGATGATTTTTTTTTCTATCCATCATTTAACGAGAACATGATTTTGTCTTTACCAAACGCTTACGCTCACAACAAAGCTATTCGTATAAAACGATTTAATTAAAATTTATTAGTATCATAAAGTCGCATTGTTGTTCTTACGTGTAAGTGATTTCCTTTTTACAACTTTTTTTTTTAACTAGGTATTTGTGATTCTGTAATTGTGACGACAACTTTCCGATTTGCTAGAATACTAAAATCTCTAACTGGAACTGTATGTGAGATGACAGTTCACATTTCAAAACGCTATTAATACATTTTATCACAAAAGGTATTCAAATTATCACCAATTGCAATTCACCATTAATCGTCATTCAAAATTATCTAAATTTTATTTGAAGATCAGAGGAAGGTGACAGTGAAAAAATTCAAGCATTTTTTGGGAGGAGGAGTACTCTCTCTGAATTGCTTATGTTTTCAAAAAGTACGAATTCATGGATATAATGAATAAATGCAAGATCTTGAAGAAAAATTAATTTTAATAATTACCTTTCATCACAGTCGCAATGACTTATGGTATGAAACCTGAAATTAAAGAAGTTGAACTTCCTTGTGAATCCCTCGATTGTGTAAGGGCAGTGATCGTGATCTCTGCAGCAGCGATCGGCCGCAGCGTTGTAGCCCAGCTCGTTGAATTTCCTCGCATTGCTGCCACTTCCGCACCAATTGGTGCCTGGATACAGGAAGAGATCACGTTTCAATCTCTGCAGGCCAGGATGGTCTCCATGCTTGGCCATCTGCCGTATTTGTTTGTGCAGTCCCTTACATTGTTTCCGCAAAGAATTGTAATCCGTGACGTCGGGCTTAGAGAGCAAGAAGCTATCATCTCGGACGATGGATGCATTCAAGGTTTGTTGGGGGCAGCTGGTGTCGGTGGCAAAATAATTGTAAAACTCATCCACTGACTTTCCCGATTTGATGTATTCGCAATCTCTCAAATCCCAGCCAGAATCATAGATCAACTGGATGAAGTGTCGACCATCGGTCACCTGAAGCAGAGTGAGGACTTGGTGAATGTTCGAAAGGGTGGAGAAATCGTCTGGGGATTCAGTGGTGTATTCTTCAGTGGCTAATTCGACAGTTGTTTCGATGGCCGAGACGTGACCACGCTGAATTCGAATTTCTAACTCGCCGTCTTGCAAGACGCGTGTGCACACGAAATCGTACTTCTTAGATGAGTACCGAGTTCGGTGTACTTCACTGGATGCAGTAGCGGTCAACAAGAACAGTGTCAACCACTGACGTAATCGAACAGGTGTCATAGTAGCATACCTATGAAGGAAAAAAAGTTCATATAGCATTTAATCGAACTTTGAGTAATTTAAAATATTTTAATTTAGTTTAACTTAGTCGATAATTACCATGTTAAAGAGAATTATTAATTCTAAAAATAAATGGCAATAAATACCTAAGGTTTACTTTGTAATACGGTACTCTCCTTTCCTGTTCGAAAGTTTCCTTTTCCAAATTATGTAAAAAATAACGAAATTGCAGGGAAGGAAAAGTTCTACTGTTTTAAACGTTTCTAACTCTTGTGTAATTTGCAGTTGAATAAAAGGTCTTGTTCTTAAGAAGAAAAAAAGAAAGAAAGGGTCATGACTCTAAGAATATTTAATTAGAAAACTATATATCGTCTTAGTTTTTAAACCATGCCATCTTTTTCGGAAAACATTGCAAAATATTTTTATGTCCCTTTTAAGAAATGAGATTTTCGAAGATTTCGAAATTTTCAAGTTTGGATGTCAAGATTCGATTCTTCATACATAACTTCAAATAATAATAAATAATTATAATTTTTTTTTAAATTTATTTATTTGCATTGAACAATCTCTGGATAAACAGGCTTTATAATTATGTACAATTTTTTATTTGTTTAAGTATGTCCAGGTATGTGATGAAAAACGGATAAAAGTAAAATTAAACACGATAAAAGCATTAAAAGTTCACTTTGTGCAGAATTATATCTGAATAAACAAGCTTTCTATGATGCGAGAAAAAAAAGTTTTCCTAAAACTATTTTCTAAACAAGATCGCGCTATTCGAACATTTATTCTTAATTTACGGTACGGCTGTGTATTACCAATTATAAGTCATATATCGATACACAGCTTAAAATCTAAAAGGAATTATTATTATTTAAAAAAATGATTTTAAATTATTATTTTGCGAAGAACTATTGCAAAATGAAAAATTTTGTATCAAACTTTTTGAAACGACTGGTACAGCAATTGTACGCGTTTTTTTTGTTTTGTTATAAAAGTACTTTATGTATTAAAAAAATGATATGTTAAGAGATATAATATATTGAAGTCAAAACAAGTGTGGTATCAAAAAAAGTAATATTTTTCTGTATAGAAAATAATATTGTATAAATATTAAACTCATTTAAAGCAATGTCTTAAATATTTGCGTCATTAATTAAAACATGCTATCAAATTAAATACACGAGTCTATTTTCTCCATTTTTCTTTTTATTTATTCAGCTTTCATCTGCGAATTATAATTTGATTTCTGCTAAAAAAAATCTAAAAATAATTTTCCTAAAAAATCACATTAAAAAGAAACTCAATTATGTGCTTAAGGAAATGCAAACTTCAAGTGATAAAAAAAAAGATCTTTATTTCTGCACGATAACTGGCATAACTCAATTACTGCTTATTTATATTATTAAAAAAATGATGTAAGTATGAATTCTTTCGCATACAGTTAGCAAAAAATTTGAAGGTAGTATAAGGGAAAAGAACGGTTTACATCCATGAAAGCTGATTCTGAGAAAAAAGGCATTTTTTTCACAGCACTGTGACTCTCGGGGAGACGTTATTTGTCAAAATTTAGTAATCCTCAAAATACGTCAATTCAATCGTCATTATTGTGAAAATAAACCTTTCATCTTCATTTATAATCACCTTTAATAACTTTTTTAGAATTTCATGAACATAATGGTCCGAAATATGCTAACTATTACTGCTTATTTAAAATAATTATAGGAAATATTTCAAATATGCTAATTAATATTAATTTATACTACCTATGAATTACATTTCGAAACCAAACTGAAAAACATATTTTGTCTGAATAAGCATACCTTTTTTTTTTCTCTCACGACGCATTCAAATTCTTGACTTTCAAAATATTAGGGGTGCGTCGCTATCTGAATAGTTTAATCCAAATCCAGATAGTTTAGTCAAAAGAGAAGTATAAAGTTTTTTTCTTCCTCTTAATGTTTATTTTACTTTTTTGTTTCTGCTTTATTTTGTTATATTTCTAGAACTATATTAGCAAACCAAAAAAATTTTTTTAACTCGGAAAAATTTAAAACTCGATTACCCAATGATAACTTCACAAAAAAAAGCTTCATAATTTTTTTAAAATTTAATTTCATTATGATGAAGAACTTGTATAGTGAGATAAGCACGTTTCTTCATGTTTTTAAATGATGTAATTTTGAATGACAAATTCTATAAATACACGAAGTTATTTGAAAAGTAGTCTGGAAATTAAATAATTAAAAATTCGCATTATTTATCTATTTATTTTTTCTATGCTTACTGAACACACTATAATTATATTTAGAAAAATTATTATCACGCTTAAATATTAATTGAGGCTAAATATTTCTGTACGAGTCGGGTATGACTTTGTTTCTTATTTGCTGTAACAAAAAAAAAAAGAAAAAATTGCTTAAGAAAATTTCCTTTTATACTTACTACTTTAACGAAAAATTCATAAACATTTATTGAAGCATTTAAAAAATTTAAAATAAACTTTTGCTTGATTTTGTTAATTATTTATTTATTTGTAAGTTCGTTGAGTATTTTTTTCTACTTTACATATACTTTATAAATACAAATAGTAGTAATTATTATATAAAAACGTATTTACAATTTAGTTAAATAATGTATAAAATTCAAATATTTCTGTTTGATGTTTTCCACTTTTTAATTATTATTATTTTATGTCAAGAGTTTACGCTTAATTTTTATTCAATTTGTGAATCTTAGTAGCAATCCGATATACAAATTGAGAAGAAAAAAAAAAAAAGAAAATTACTATACTCATTAACGTAAGTACAAATATTTTTTATTTCTGATTGTTGATGTTAGGTAAAAGGCATTATCATTGTTAAATGTTTTCGTAAAAGTATGATTAATTTTTTTATAAACTGTTAAATAGTATATCTATAGTATTTCATTCTTAATTAATGAAATTATTGGTACGCGTAAAAAGTGTTTCTATTTTAAAATATTTAAATTGCGAACTATAGGTTAAAATAAAAATGTAGAAGTGAAAATAAAAGCATGATATATTTTCCAATAATAAAAAAAAAAAAAATTTTTTTTTTTAATTTGCTCCCTTAATTCAGGATTTTTTTTTATCTAGTAATTTTTAATGACATTTTAGTAAATATTAATGACTAAATTTACTTACTTTGCTTTAGTTTTTCATCTCATATTTCTAACATTTAAAAATATCGCAAAAACTAAATATAATTTTTTTTTTTAACTTTTACTATAACTAATTTCTAACTATATTATTAAAATTTTAATAAACTGAATATGCTTACTTAGTTCTCGTTCTTCATCTGTGGTTTTTATCTCTTCCGATAGGAATAATAATAATAAAAAGGGAAGGAAAAAAACCCACGTGACACTTGCAGTAGGGATGATGACGTTCCACCGACTCACTCTTTGAATGACTCCCAAAGAACTGAGAAACATCTCCCGCTTTCACCGACGTCCGTCCACCACCCTCCACGTGGGGGGTTAGGGGTCGAAGGTAGAAGAGGGGGGAGGATTTCTGGATGGCTAATCATCTTCATGTTCCAGAATTTTTTTTACCATCCCTGAAATATTCCCGTGGTTGTAGGTTTCACTCGCCGAGGATGGAAAAGAACTTTTAGCGATCTTATTTATTTTTGGTAATCTTATTTGTAAAAACGTTACAATTTGATCTCACTTATTTATTTATTTTGTACCTGATTTCTATTTACGGTTAAATGATATGAATAAAGTGGAGTGTCTGTGATCATTCACGAAATTTGACATGAATGGTAGCTTTCGTTATTATTTCGCAGCGTTGAGCATTCAGATATACCACCCTCTCCTTACGTTTCTCGGAGGGGGAAAAAAAAGAATGAAATCGCACGAACATTTTTTCCCTATAAATTCCAGGATTCTTTCTCCCGGAAAGACATGAAAACTCGGCATTTCCAATCAGTTTAATCTATTTTAAAGTACAGGGCAATAAATAAAAAACGGCCTGAAACGAATTCTGTCACCGGCTCGCCTCGACCCTAGCGCTTACGTAAAATATCCTCAGTGGTAGATGGATTCTTGGGTTACAATCCCTCTTGTTGTCAAGCTAACCATGGAAAATTCTCGTACATTTCCTTTCTATGTAGTTTTATCAAAAAGTCTTCGACGAAGGCTAATTTGTCCCAGTGCTTTTTCCAGAAAGTTTCTTCCAGGTTGAGCACAAAATTTGAGAGTTGAACATTAATAGCCGTAAACCCAAATGGAGTCGACTGTTCAACGCTGGTTAAAACTAAAAGCATGTGAAATAAAATAGGTTGATTCGTTTGCGTAGGCTACACTACCGGTCAAAAGTTTGCGAAAATTTTGAAATCTACAAAGAAAAGGTCTAAATTAAAGGTCTAAATAGAACTGCGAAAATTCCATGAAAATTTGATGTGTTCTAAAGTGAACCCTCTACAGTTAGTTACATATGATCAAATTGCAATACTTTGTTTCTTGCGAACTGAATCCAGCTCTTCACCATGGATTGTTTTTATGGTGAAAAAATTTGTTAAGTTTGAACACTCGCCAAACTTGCAAAAAAAATTTTTTGTAATTTCTGTTAATGGAAAATAGTTATTTGAACCGTTCTATGTAAGCCCTCAAAATTTCAGATTGATTTGACTTTTTCTTACAAAGTTATAGAATTTTGAAAAACGCGTATACTTTTCTCGATTTTTGAGCATTCCACATATGCTGTCTTTTGGTCTATACATCTTCTACCAAAGAACTTTTTAATTTTAATGTTTTCTGTATTTTCAAATAATTAATATTTATTATAAAACAAATATTCTTATTCATTATTGTAATTATTAGTGTTTATATTTATTATTTATATTTATTGCTTATATGTGTTAGTTTTGTTGGGATATTTTTACTTTACATTAAACTAAAATAAAAAGTTATAACAATAATTACATAAATAATTCTGGAAAAATAATAACAATAGTATAAAAAATTTGCATTTTTACGAAACTATTTTATTTACAACAAGTCAAATATTTAACATATTCTTATTCGTATTTTGTAATTAAATAAATTAACATTTAAATCTTAGATTCCCCGAACCATCCACCTTTTGCTTTTATTATAGCCTTACATATGCATGACATTCGTTAAAACAAACATTAATCACTTCAATTGATATAGAGTTCCATTCCTGTTGTAAAATGTCCCATAACTGATTTCGATTCGAAATATCAGAGAATCGAATTTGTCGATCCAAATGATCCCATAAAAGTTCAATCGGGTTACAATCAGGACTCCGAGCTGGCCACATCATAATTTTCAATCGGCCTTCGTTTTCTTTTTTTTTTTTTTTTTTAATAATTTTTGCATAATTTTGACGTGTGCTTGGGATCATTGTCTTGCTGAAATACAAAATTTGGATCGACAACTTTTTCACCCGAAGGAATAGCATGACATTTCAAAATAGAATGGTACATTTTTTGGTCCATTATTCCATCTATTTTAATTAAATCTCCTACATTATCGTTTCCAAAACATCCCCAAACCATTATGCCACCCCCTCCGTGTTTAACCGTTGGTCGAATGCAATTTGGTTGCATTCGTTCTTCTTCACGATGCCTTACAAACATGCAACGTTTGGTCCCAAGAATATAAAATTTTGATTCATCAGTCCATAGTACACTTTTCCAATCTGCGATTGAACAATGCTGATGTTTGCGAGCCCATTCTAATCGTAGTATTTTATTTTTGGGCGACACGTTTTGCTGCGACACGCCCGAATAAGCCAGCTTTACGCAAACGCCGTTTTATTGTTGAAGTTGAAACTTTTTCTGAACCAGAGAATTATTTACACTTTATTTGTGCAGGTGTATCGAATCTATTTTTTAAACTTGTAACTATAATTTTGCGATCATTTCGATTTGATGTAATCTTTGGCCTTCCGGAACGTGTGCGATCAACGTCCTGTTTCATTGAACCTTTTAATTGTAGAATGAACGCATGCTTATGAAACGTTTTCTAATGCAGTGATTTTGTCTATAGTGTGACTTGCTTTTCTTAAAGATACTATAGCTGCACGTTTTTCAGTTGATATTTCTTTTCTAGGAGACATATTTATAACGCTGCTTCAAATAAAATAATTTAATAGTAAAAAAATTAGTCAATGAAATTTTACAATACATTCTTCAACTTCGAATAATTGTTTGCAAGAACAAACAAATTTTCGATGAAATGCGAGTATTCGGTCTCAAGCGAAACGCAATCTGTTGTAATTGTTTTGAACTAGTCAGTTGCTCTTGAACTCTTGCTTGAGCCAGTCGGGGCTACCATTGCAATAGTGCAATGATTTTGGTTTGATTATTTACAATTGTTAAATAAAGTATTGTTTGTTAAACTTCTAGCATTCAATGAACCAACGCAATGTGTTCAATCGTGTACAGTGACAACTATGAGATATTGTTTTAATTATATTCATAATAAATTCTTTGTAATAACAATAATTACAATAATGAATAAGAATATTTGTTTTATAATAAATATTAATTCTTTGAAAATATAGAAAACATTAAAATTAAAAAGTTCTTTGGTAGAAGATGTATAGACCAAAAGACTGCATGTGTCGAATGCTCAAAAATCGAGAAAAGGGCACATGTTTTTCAAAATTCTATAACTTCGTCAAAAAAAATTCAAATCGATCTGAAATTTTGAGGGCTTACATAGAACGATTTAAATAACTATTTTCCATTAACAGAAGGTACAAATATTTTTTTTTGCAAGTTTGGCAAGTGTTCAAACTTAAAAAAGTTTTTCACCATAAAAACAACCTATGGTGAAAATCTGGATTCAGTTCGCAAGAAACAAAGTATTGCAATTTGATCATATGTAACTAACTGTAGAGAGTTAACTTTAGAACATATCAAATTTTGCATGGAATTTGAAAGATTTTTCGCAGTTCCATGAACATTTGAATTTAGACCTTTTCTCTGTAGATTTCAAAATTTTCGCAAACTTTTGACTGGTAGTGTATATTTTTAAGTTAAGAGATCAGATACAAAAAAGCGTGATTCTCTGAAGAAAAAAAATATGAAAGTTTGAGTCTCTAAATGGTTTTTTTTTTTTTTTTTTTTTTTTTTTTTTTTTTTTTTTGTAGCGTCTTGCGCATTTACAGAGATACCAACTGCTCCGCTTTCAGCAAATGATTTTCTGTAGTGGTAGAGAAAGAAAATTAATGCATGCAGAGGTTTGTACAATTTTGCCAACACTTCAAAAATCTTTGTCACAAATAATGCACGCTGAATTTCATATCATATACTCGGGGCCCGCGCTTAGGATTTCAAATTATTAGCCGGTAAATTAGCCAAATGTCAAAATTTTTCGCCAATTTTCGAAAGTCTTCTCCAACTGCAAATCTTAACAATTTCTTATGATAAATTTTTCCCATTAGAAAACTATTTTACGGTAGTTTGTTTCAGACTTATAGTATTTGGACACCATTCTATTTGGTTAAGCGGCGCATCTACCGAAAATTACTGTAATCGAATAAAAAATACTGATTTGCTTAGAAAAAATCATTTTGACGTAATTTGAGTATCGAGTTAAATATCTATTTTTCTTTCCAGTGGAAGTAATCATTCGCTAATACTTTCGCCAAAACTCAATTTTATCGCATTTGATGGGGTGGCGAATGCTTAGCTCTGGTCCTGTATATTCGTTTCAGTAACGTTTACGTGGTGGTGGGCAAAATTATTTTAAGTTATAGTTACTAAACCAAAAATAGTGTATTAAAAAATAAGTTTAGCTACCACTGGAAAAAGTTTTCTTCAATGTAGTGGGTCTATCTATCACTACAAAAATATAATTCCAATTCACTAGTATATAAGAGATGTTAACCAGATTCTATGTTCGGATTACCTTTTCATAGATGAAGGTTGACATTGTTGATAACTTCTATCCCCACATTCAAAGTGGAGCAAGTTGGCATCTCTGTATTTCTGAAACTATTTAATGAAATAATTTTAAAAACACTTATAAATAATTGCAAAATTTGTTCACATTCAAAGATAATCACGCAATAATTCTGCTTTTCAACGGAAAAACTCTTAATTATACTTTACCAGTCAGGAAGGACCACATTTTATAAAATTTCTGAATTAAAATACGAAACCTACGATTCATAAAATACAACTCTTTAAACATTGTCTGATAAAACAGCTGTAAATTAAAAAAAATAATGGCTATGGCATTTGAGTCGACAAAAATAATCAAAGTATACTTTATAGACTAATCATGTAAAATCTGTCGACAGAGTATGGTTTCTTGCGATTTACTTCGTTTCAATAAATATATTTTAAAAAAGAACGCTTTTTGTGCAGACATTCGTTCAATTTCTTATCAGTTGAAGTATAACAGATAATGGAGTAAACTTAAACAGAGAATTGTAAAGAAAAAAAAGAAATCATATTAAGTTGAAGTGGTTCGGAGTACTGATTTCTATTAATTCACATTTTTTAAAAAAGTAGTTTTTAAAAAAGTAATTTTGATTTACTTCATTTTTTTAACGTAAATATTCTGTAAATTTGATAATATTGTAATTTTTTGTTTAAAGAATGAAAATTGTATGCAGGTAAAATCCGTTAAATCCATTGAAGTAAGGGTTTAAAGTTCCCTCCCCCCCGCCATCCTCTCACTTTCGCGAAATTGCAATATTTAAGGATGTTTGAAAAAGGAAATTAGCTGTCAAAGAATATATATTACATTAAATTCATAAATTAAAAAAAAATTCCAAAAAAATTTTTTTAAAGAGGAAAACTTTTAAAAAATTCAGAAAAAAGTAACGATTTCTTTTGACATTCTCGTAACAAATACTTGTATTTTTTTTTAAAAAAAAAAGAAAAAACGAAAAAGCAAGTAAAAGTACTAAATCTAAAAAGTAACGAACTACAAGTAAAAATACGTGCATTTTACGTTACTTGTAACGAAAGTAAAAGTATTGCCATGTATGGTTGTAGTAATTTGTTCAAAAAATCAGTTTTATGAATCCTATGATTGTTTGGTACAGAATTTTGCATAGGTATTGATGCGGTGCGTTCAAATATTAGTTTCAACACACTTGGAAAAGACAGGAATAGACGTACTTAGAAGCCATAATTTTATGTTATCTAAAACTGTAATTTAAATCTTTCTTATATTTTTTTTTTATTTTTTTAAACAGCGTTAGTTACTTAGCAATAATGCCAACTTAACTAAATTCGGTAAAGTTTTATAATTTTTTACTGGTCTGGAGCAGTTTTAAAATAGGAAGTTTAGTCTTGAGAAATGCAAGCCAAAGGGAAAACAACAGTTTTAAAAAAAGAAACTGTAACGTTGTGTGCATACTGATAATTCAACGCTATTAGCAATCATCATCATCTGTGCCCTTACAGAGTGATACAAAATCTTTCTGTTTCAGCAATTGTGATGTTTTTCAGCATCGAAACTGAGTCTATTTTCCATGTGTCTAAGGACCTATCCAGTCAGCGAAAAATTCAGCTTCTACTGTTGTTTGTAAAGCTACTTGCCAATATCACCAAGTCTGCTTGGTGAAACCAAGTCAATTTTAGACAGAGGGTGCGTTTCTTTTTCAGTGGCACCATCTATGGCCAAGGATACGATTTCAGCCACGCACATCTCACAAACCGTTTATAGGGCGGATTTATTCATACTTCCTGTCATTCAATGATAACCACCACACTTACCAGATCTTTCACGTTCAGATTTCTTTTTGTAATGAAAACTCATGACTCTATTCAATCTTCCCCGTTGCCCGACTTATTGTGAGAAGTACGCGATATGCCTTTTATTTATTTATTGATTATTATTTTTATGGTGATCAGAATATTCGACAATCCTTTATTCGCCGTTCTCCCACATGCCTTGCAACTGTTTTGAGCACTTATCACGTGTCTTTAAATTTGATTTTGTCGTTTAATTCATTACGTGTTTCTGTCGCATATAACCCTTTGCGTTTCAATTCCGATCATGAATTCTTTATTTGGAAATGCACAATCACCTCTTAAAATGTTGCCCCGCCGTCTTTTCTAAAACAAATCATCTATATAAATACTCAGATAAATGAGTATTTATTTTAATTATTATTTTAGTATGAGTGGATTTAAATAAATACACGACGCTCACTTAATATATTTGAACGAAACATTTTCTTTGGCCTAGTGCAAGAAGGAGATGTTTTAGAATAAGACACGGTTTTTAACTTTACAGGTTTTTTAGGAAACCACAAGTAACAAAAAATCATCCTATGGTCAGAGCAGCATAAAAAATAAATACATAAATACAATGCATATCGCTTATTTCTCAATATAAGTCTTATTATAAGATCTCACTATAAGCACGACCCTTCCAATGGATATCCCATTGTCTGAGAAGCTCATACGATAATCCCACCTAGATCTCCACTTTCCTAAAATCTTTAGAAGTTTCGTGTTTAAGGTTCTATTGAGGCGTTTGAAAGATATCGAAAAACACATAAACTTTAAAATTAAAAATTATCTAGGTTTCTCTGAAAGATAAAAGATTGCTGCGTCAGTTTGCTATTTTACATCGAAAACAAGAACTTTATCCGTGAAAGAACGATTCGAAATTATATAATTTGCATATAAAGGGAAAAGAACGTTGTCATAGGAAGTTAAAATATGCAATATTTTATTTTATAGCAGTCGTTTAATCACCTAGCCAATTTTTTTTTTTAATTTTATAGCTACTTATCTTGAACGCCGTAAACCCTATTTAGAAAACAAGGAAACTCCAGGATCACGTATTGGGAGATATTTTGCCTTCGTGGAGGACTATTTGATGGAACTAACCTGCATTTGCGTTACAAGGTGAGGAAAACCACGAAATCCTCCCATAGTTAGCTAACGGATATTTTACGTCAGCACTGTGGTCGGTGCGGAATTCGTATCGATCAGCCATCGCTGGGATTCACACCCGATTCACCTCATTGGGAAGCAAACGCTCTATCCCCTGAGCTACGACCACGGCTCAAAATATGTAACACGAAGCAATTCATGTAAGTTGTATTTTATGTTTAATCATTTCTGCTAACCTTAAATTTAAATTTCGTGAGTGACTGTGTATAATAAGCAGTTTTTTTTTTTTTTTTTTTTTTTTTTTTTTTTTTTTTTTTTTTTGCATTCCTCCTTATATACGGTTTCTAGTGTATTAAAGGTGACCGGGATTACCTGGTTGACAGGGAGCTGGACTCCCTGTCAACCGTTTGCGAGAATGGGAGTTCGAATCCAACCGACCGAAGACTCCTCGTGCAGCAAATGGTGACTGGTACGCGTTAAATCTGTCGGTTCACTAAGTCCTCCTTGCTCCTATTACAAATTAATACCTCTGGGTGTACTGAATTGGAGATGGATCGTTCTCTGGTTCAGGTCAACATTACGACCTGTGGACGAATGTATAGATGTGTGAATGAGTGCGGCCCTTTAAACGGGTGTGACGTAGGGGTGTGGCATAAGTCGACTTCTTGGCCATAGATGGCGCCACTGGAAAACAAGAAGAATCGCACCCCCTCTGCCTTAACGGCCGATGATAACAACAACTGTATTAAAAACAATATTCATGTGATGCATGATTTCTTACAATTTTCTGCCATATGCTCCACTTAAATTCCTTCCTCGACCTTCTCAAAGCCTTGAAAGTACTCTTTTGTTATACAACGTAAACGCTTCTAAGAAAACGGTATGCTATTTCTATCATTGTTATCAGATCGTAAAAATCATTCATATCTGTTAGTAGGATAACATTTGGTCATGACTAGGAAGCACTCGTTTGATTTATAATCTTTGTAAACAGACTAAGCGTTTCAAGTTTATGTGATTTCTCATCTTTCTCCTCAATTCTTCTTCTCCCTTACCATGATTTCGGCAAAACTTGCTTTTCAGTGTATTCTATTTTCTTACTGGGAGAAAAGTAAACTGATTCTTGAAACTATGGCTGCGAAAAGGGAAAAGTGGGGAGAAAGGGGAAATCGCGTAACTGTGGGATGCCTATTCTATTTCAAACAGTATTATTATTATTATAAGGAATAACTGCAATTTTTCAGAGAAAAAAATTTATTGTGATTTAATGAGTGGATGGAAAAACTATTTAAATTTTTTTTGTTTGCTACAACTACTTCGTTACAAATGTAGTTAACTACAACTACTTTTCTTATGTGTAGTGACTACAAACTACTTTGGAATTTAGTAACTACTTCACTACTTTAAGAAGACGAACTTTTCCTAAGAACTTATGTTACACCTATGTTCAAAATGGTTTTGAATGAGAAATCGGCTCACATTAAATAAGAAATATTTATTCATGTTAACATGAACCAGTTTGTTATTCCAAAATATTTTTTCGAATTTGCTCATTTAACCTTCAACTTTATATGACTTTTTAGACAGAGAATATTTAATTTAAGAAATGCAAAATTGTCAAATACTTGCAATTTTTTAATTTCTTCATGCTCTTTTATTTCCTCTAAGAAATTAAGTACATGGAAAATACGTTCCTTTACTTTTAAATAACATCAATGTTTTACGAGTGTGCATTCGAGTGCGACCAAAGTGATTCATTATCTATTTTTCTTAATGGCTGGATTAAATATGCGTGATTTAAAATACATTTCTGTTAACGCTCAGCTACAGCTGCAGGGTAATTTTCATCGCAGCCATTGACAGACCCACGGAGATTTGTACTTATCAAATTCGAAAAATTAGTTGCTTTAGAACTGTGTTTATTTTCGGAAGTAATGCTAAAGTTGTTGACAGGACAAGCAAAACAAATAAAAAGGTGAAAAAGAAGATGTCTACTCCATCTGAGCATTCTTCTTACAAGGACTACTGAAAGAAAAAAGCTAAATTCTTGAAAGTGTAGTTTAAATGACAGTACATGAAGCCCCAGTTTAAAATTAAGCCTTCAAGCAAAGATTTCTCCATCTGGATCTCATGCTTTATAAATATGAATCGTACAGCACACAACAGTGGAAGTTATTAGACTCGTAAACATCCATCGGAATAACTTTTACGAACGCAAATTTTGTTAGTTTAGAATGCACTGTTCGTAAACTACATGCGCGTCAAAAACTTTCACTCGTGTTACAGTCAATATTAAATTATAACGATTTATAACAAAGCGAACTGAATCATATTTATCGTTGTATTAGTACAAAATAAACATTTGAAATTCTTAAAGCATTAAAAAAACATTGATTTTCTATATTACAATCCACTAAACCTACGTTTTTCAAAACAAATTCCCTTTTAATGCTCATAATGTTTAAAGTGAGGTTAAACGGATCGAATGTTTACATACATAAAAGTCATTTAAGTTCAGTTTTTCTCGTTGTAACCACTTAAGTTTACGAATGCGATGGAACGATTTGCTTAAACTGCTGATTTCATAAATGAGGAACATTTTGAAAACGTTCGTTCATCCCCATCTGCTCTGAGATTCGAACGAATCGGAGGATAAATGACAGGATTTCGAGACAAACTTTTACATTATTCACCCGGGCAGTCAATAGCAAGCGGTCATTTTCCATTAGACGACGTCTGGGTTATTAGTTATCAATCACGTGACCCTTCCGTCTGCCTGTTGCCATTCCGAAGCTAACAAAAATCGAAACTTGTTTTATTTTAAGTTTCGAAAAACCTTTTCTTTTCGCTAGATTAGCTTCCGTAATAGAAAATTTTCTTTCCGTCTTTTCCATGTTCGAACGTTTAACAATGATTCGGAATAATACTTTTTTTTTTTTCTTTCAGGAAAGCAAATAATGTTCCCTCCAAAAATCCGAATCTCATTGAAATTCTTGTTCGCAAATATATAAAATTTAAACTGCTTATGGTCGGAATCATTAGGGACAGATATTTTGATTTTTCTATTAACGGAATTAAGTGGGGAAATGGAATGAGAAGTAACCACTATTGAATAAGTTGTGAAGCACCAGTGATAAATAGAAAAATGAGTTCTCAGTTTTAACGTATAGTTTAGCCATGCTAAAAAAATAACAAAAAAGTGAATTGCGTTCATAAAACCAGGTGCAATTTGAAAAACTAACTATTCAGTTTTTATAAAATCAAGAAACAAAAACAAATTGTGTTGTTTTCTATTCGAATCTAGTTTTGTCTGAAAAAAAAATTTTCATTAAATTTTTTTAACAATATAATAATGATTTTAGCAGACATTCAATATGGAACAGAATTTTCATGCAATATTAAAATATATTTTTTGATTCTGGGGCAAACGCTCTGCTGGAAAACAATGATGCTGTATAATTTATATATATATATATATATATATATAATTTTTATTTATTTATTAATAGTCTCCCATAACCAGCTGGTNTTTTTTTTAGTCTTTACTTTATGGGTTTAAAAATGGCTATGCTTTTTCGGTTAATAAAAAGAAAATTCTTTTACATAATTAATTTTCATTCAAAAAAAAATGTTAATCAATTAAGAATAAACAATATCAAAATAAAATTATTTTTTTAATCTTAGTTACGTTTTCAATCGTATAATAATGGCGTATTTCAAACAAATACTAATCTGATATAAATACTTAATTGCTATTGTTCTTCCTACCTTATTTGAATACAAGAGGAAAAGCTAACTATTATATGGGAATTAAAATCGATAGTAAAATTTTATTTGGCTCAATATCTATTGTTGATCATATCATCTAATTATGTTTACAATCTTTCGTAATATTACTACATAAATCTTATCATTATATAGACTTTATTTCACTAAGTCTAGCCTCACCTCAACCTTATCTCATTAAATCCACATTTATATACAGTTTACCAAACACAATGTCTTTCTATCATATTTAACATCATATCTAATATATCATCGAATTATACCTATCATTTTGTATAATATCATTATACACTTTTAGAAATTCTGGTTGTTTAACCGTATTAGATGAAAGCAGTTAATAAACGGTTTTTCTCATGGTTAATAGTTTGAATACCATCTTATTTGTAATTATTTGGCAGTTTTGGTTGAATATGGTAAAATAACAATGAAGTAAATTGTTATTTAGCCATTTTCCGAGAAATTTCTAAGAGCGTATAAAAATTGAATAAGAAAACAGCGTTTAACTGCTTTGCTTTCATTGTCTCATTATACGTAACATCTTTTACATCTTTCTGAATATAACTTATCTAACATCCATCTTCATATCTCAATATCTTACTTTAATATCTGAAATATTGATTTGAATATGTTAAGATTGAAGTTGAAAACTCATTTTATAATTATTTCATGCACTTGTTACCATGAATGAACAAATTCAAGAGAATGTCAACTTTCACTGGTGAATGTTAACAATTACATAGCCGCTTTGGTGAATGACCGAAATATTTGTTATATCCGATTTGATATCAATTTATTCATTGATATTATAATATTTATTATATATTTTAATACCTGCTGAGGATAGATTAGGAGAAACTTCAATGTTCGGTGTACCGGTTAAATGCGTACTGTGCAGTGGCTCTTGACCTTAAAAAACAATGATGTAGGGCATACCGGGAAGTGGCACTGAACTTAGCATCAGTGTAGGGTATACCGGGCAAATGTTTACCAGGCAGTCGCACTTGACTAGACTTAGTATATAGTTTGGATATTTACCAAAGCGACTATGTGATTGTCGACATTCACCGGTGGAAGTTACCGATTTCGGTCACTCACAGTAACACGTTTCAAGAACCAAAACAAATAGAATGAACAATAATCAACTGAATGTTTCGTTATCGTAAACGTTTCAGGATCCTTTAAATATGTGCTGTTACATTTGATATAAAAATTATAAAAGTTTTAAAGAAAAATCATAACTTTCAACAACTCTCACGAGAATGAAAGAAGTTTGGAGGAAGCAATATGAATAAAAGCTTTTATCTATCTTCCTTATAGACAAAAGAGGTCGAGAACTTTACTCGTCTTTTAGACCGAGGTGTGCCCCCCCCCCCATTTGAAGGCACTTTTGGATAGAGATAGCAGGAACTAAGGTCTCTAAGAAGATGGAAATAAACGTTTCATGATATTCTTCTAAACAAGTTCATATTTCAAATATACACACAGTTTTTTCCCTCCTCAAATCATTATGCTCTTTTAAAAACTAGATTTTTTGCACACGTTGAACTGCCTACTACTTTCTGATTCTTGTTAAAATATAAAATTCGATTTCATAATTATTTTGAGATGCACACAAACTTAAACTCGTTTAAGATACATAAACAAAAATCAAAACGCTTGGCTGGTTTAAGAAGCAGCAGAGTACTGCCTGCTTTAAAAACATTTTTTCCCGTTTTTTTTACATAATTTTTCATGTAATAAAATTTCAGAGTTGATATTATTTGATAGCCTATAGGGGAGAGTTGGATAAAACGGGATACCATTATTGTTTTTATTTACTACGGAATATCTGTTAAGGAAAACCATACATTATTTTTTTTGTAGCTACAACATTTATTGAAGCACACAAAAAACATATTTTCAACTAATTTTAATGACAGCGAAATAGAAAAAAAAATTCATTTCCAAACTCTTACATATCCCGTTTTAGCATACCTGGGTTGGATAAAACGGGATAGGGTTTACAATGTTTAATTTTTTGCATATATATAAAGATAAAATAATAAATAATGCAAATATATAAATAATTGTTTATGTATAATAATTGTTTATGTATAAAAAAGTCTTCATCAGAGAAATACATTACAATTAGTTCTAAAGAAAGATGTGAAATCCTAGAGTCGAAAATAAAATGCTTAATAATGAACGTTAATAAACAAATTTTGCATTACTATATAAAGAGACTAAATTATTC
>NC_092209.1:2530801-2535890 GCF_043381705.1 Parasteatoda tepidariorum
ACGCGAACTTTTTCAATTGCTTCCGGCTTGCGTGCGAACTGCGGCCGAACTGTGTGCGGATCATCTTCCACGCTTTCGCGTTCAAAAGCGTTTAAACCATTCAAAAGTTCTTGAGCGAGATAATGCTTCCTTGCCATAAACTTGTTTTAACAATTCGTAGGTTTCTGCAGCTGTCTTGCCCAATTTGAAGCAAAATTTAATGTTAATTCTTTGCTCCATTTCACTTCGACAACAGGAATTTAAGAGCTCCGTTTTAATGAGTCTTTCCACGAGAACCACTCACTTCAGAATGGCGCCGATTGCACTGCACATGCGCAAGAAAACACTCTTCAATATGCAATCATTAGCGCCATATTCCGGCTTTTCTTTCTCCTACAGTTACCTCAGTCCTGGAAATTAATAGCCGGACCTTGTAGTTAATATAAATAAGTTGTTTAAAAAGCCTAGGCCTTCATTAATATATGGCTATTTTAAAATGTAATAATCCAATTAATAAATAGGTGGATAAAACGGGACATGAAAAACTCTATCCCGTTTTATCCAACTCACAAGTGTCCCGTTTTGTCCGACTCCGTCACTTTTTGAAACAAACATGGTTGCTGCGTAAATGTGAAAAGAAAATTAGATTGACTGCACATAAAAATATTGGTAAATAAATGGTTAATTAAATTTAATACTCACCGGAATTTTATTCCCATATATGTAGGCAGTACAATGTAAAAAACAACGCACGTAAATGTAGAAAATGGCAAAAAAATAGAGTAAAAAAATTCTGAGACCTACAACTTTCTATCAAATAGTGATCTCGAGGCGGGACGCACCGAGAATGATATAATCACGGTCGAATAACACGTTTCTGTCGTTGTCCACTAGATAGCTGCATCAGTCTGGTCCCTAGGCGACGTATCCCGTTTTGTCCGACTATCCCGCTTTATCCAACTCTCCCCTACTAGTCTTTTTTAAACCAAGTAAAGAAAGAACGCCGAAAAGGAAGAAAAGTTCCATAAAAAAGCACCTCATTCACTGTTATGTAACGTGTTCGATTCGATTCAAGCCATAGAACCTGAGTTTAATGCCATTCAATAATTATTCAAGGACAGATATTTTTTTTAAAAAAATAATCACATTTTAAAAGTTTAATTTGAGGGATGACGAATGGAACTTTGAGTACTTTATGTATTTTTCTTTTGTAAATACAATTACATAAATATTAAATAGTATTGTTATAAATAGTTTATCAATGAACACTAGTCTCTTAAGGGAATACATTTTTTAACGAGTTGAAAATATTTCAATTTAATAAAATTTTTAAAAAAATAACTAGTTGAAAAAGCGATATTTGTATATTATTATATCGTAATGCGATAAATGTCATTACTGAAATTTAGAACAATTTTAATCCTAATCAGTTTATTAAATAGAATGAAATGGAGAAGGTAATTTAAAACTAGAAATGTATCTTTAAATACCAATTAATTTTCAAGAAAAATCTAATGACGTTCTCATTTATATTTAACTATATTAAATTCAAGTTCGAATGGACCGCTATAACTATAGAGTCATTCATGAGATGTTTTTCTTTAACAACATTTTTTTTCCAAGTGATCTTTTTTTCTATCCACCTCTTGTTTTTTTACTAAACTTATATAAACTATTTATTTTATTAATAAATTTTTTAAAAAAAGAGTTCAAACTGGGTTAAATCTCCCGTCCAAAGATTTACTATGAAGGTACCCACGGGAGCGAAACCTCTTTAGTTATAGCTGTGTTAGGCACATATCTAATGACGGCGAACAATCATATACTATCTAACATAAATGTCTATTCACCCTATTTAATATCATATTTGACTATCTAATTATTTAACATATTATCTACATTTATGTAAATTTTATCTAAAATCATGCCTACGCTTTATATCTAGTGTCTGATTTATATATTTTTACCTACGTCTTATCTAGCATCGCGTGTATTTAAAGAATATCGCATCTATCCAATATCTTACTTTACTTTAAAAACTAATAAAATGACTAAAATGAAAATAGCATTTTATAGCTATTTTATAGATGTCCATATCTAAGGTAATAGGTTGGGATGATATCTTATCCAATGACGTCCAATATTTTCTATAGAATCGATACATCTTATCTATCTATTTATGTCTATCTAAAATGTTATTTATATTATTTAACACTTTTATTATATTCCCTAATATTTAAACTAGATTCTCTAATATTTTATATATATCATATATCTTACTTATATATTACATATATCACTAATATATTTGAAATCGAATTAAAAAGAAAATATTCTTCATAATCGTCAAAAATGTAAAATAATCAATATGATTCTTTGAATGAAGGTTTTCGGTGTCGAAACAACAAAAATCAAAAATAATTGTTGAGTGCACCAGGAAAGCCTTCTAAACGACTTCATTATTTATTCACTCACTTCGAAAAGAGTTTTGCTGGAGATTTTCGACTTTATGTGACAAGTATTTAGTTGTGTCCATGAATATTCTAGCCTTCTCTTCAAAGGGAGAACTTAAAGAGTGATAAAAAATTCATTATTGTCTTAGACTGTCGTAGTGAAAATCATTTAAAATTTATTCCTTACAAGTTATTTTAAATGAGAAGATTTGCATGATCTTCTTTTAAAAAAAAACAATTAAACTATTTAGTGTTTTGAGTTGCGTAAGAAAATAAAAAGATAACTAAAGAATTATACTTCTTTTAACACATTGCATGCTGGCAATTTCTTTCAAAAAAATATGATTCGTCTGATATGGATTATCTCTCAACATTGAAAAATCGTCATTTAGGTGTTCAATTTTACACTACATTTTGTTTTGGTGCGTACTAGTTAAAAGATTTAGAAACTTGAAATTAGAAAGGTGTGTAAAATTGTTCAGATACAATGGAATAATAAAATGGACACTCGATAATTTGTTCGAGACATATTATGCGGACCTCTCTGCAAGTCACAGCAATGCAACTGACAGAGAAATGCAAATGCACAGAAATGAGACAGAGTTGAAACGGCCATTTTCAATTAAAAACTTTTTTTTTCAATTTCTTTTTTCTTCCTTTTATTCTAATTTTCAGTACATTATTCGCCAATATTTTTTCACTATTTTTGCTTTAAAAAATAAATATTTATTTACTGTTGTAAAAAATGTATCTATATCGAAATCTTCATTTTATAAACTTACTCTGGACTTGATGTCAAATGTAGCACAAAAAAATGAACCAATAAATTTTAAAAAAATGTGTGTGAGAGAGAGAATGAAAGAAATATTAGATGTTGCCAGATATAAATTTTGATATTTCTGTCGAAATCTAAAAAAAATATAAAAGACTGGAGTGAGATAAAAGCCGTTTCTAAATGTAACTGTTATTATGATTGAAAGTTTCAAACTATTTAAATTATTTCTCATTTATTTCTTCTTATTTAGTCATGCAATCTGCATTCCTAAGTTTTCTTTTTTTTTTCAAGTTACTTTGAATACTTTCAAATCCATGTAATTGTTCATTTCATCACGATTAACATAATTAAAGAAATGTTCTTACGTAAAATTATAATACAGTACACTCTCAATATCTCGAAAAGTAAAATTATCTTTGTTATATTTAGACTTAAGTATAGTTAAGTATTATTACATACGTATTTAATAACAGTTATTCTTTATGTTTCATGACTCTACATTTTTGAGTACTATTTTAGAATATATTTTTCTACTTTTTAGAACATATTTAGTTCTGAACTTTTTATAGCGTCCTTTCTATTTTGAGATATTGAGAATATACTGCATTTATGTTTTATATGAACAAAATGATCTTTTTTGAAGAAAAATCCATTTTAAAGAAAACGATGATAAATGAGGAGCAACCATCGATATGGGTGAGTGGAGCGAGCAGGGGCCAGGACCATCCATAAATCTAAATAAATGGTAGACGAAGTTTCATAAAAAGGTTGGCGCGCAAATTTGTCACGTTAGTTGCAAGTTCACTTTAAATTCATGCGACGAGCAACTGCAACAACTAACGAGTTAATTCTTTGAAAAACCGAATGGAACGAAATAGTTTTTTATAACACTTTTTAAACTGCTGTACGATAGTAGATACATTCTAAAACGTACTTATACATGACCGCCGCCGTTATTGTCAAGAAAAGTGCTACCCATCCATGCTCCTCCCTCCGCAACAGATTTCCTTCGATCCCTGACATATGCTATCGTGACTCAGACTTAAAATCTATTTATCTGTAAATATATTCGATCACGAGACATCAGGTTTTGAGTTTCCACCAAGCTAATTTTCTTTAACCTGTGATTGTTTTGAAAAAAAGTGCAAAAACAGAGAAGGGCGATGTTGTGGACCGTAGCTGTGGATTGGGCACTGTCCACATCATTTCATCAGGGTCAAAAGGATTTTTTTCTTCCTACCATGGTTGTTTAAACGATAGAGCCCTAAAATGGGCTAGGAGCGTAGCCATTTCTATAAGTACTCGATTCTCTTTCACGAACCCAGATGTACAACCATGCTCAAAAATCATTTATTCTTTTTTAAACTATCTAGTTCATACAAATGGGATCTGGCATTTCAGAGAAAGTTGTTTCGTAAATCAAGAACTTTCACATCACTTGATGGATGCATCTTGTTGTCCAGTAATCAATCAAGTGTCCATCGTCCAGGAAGGACATCTTTAAATGCGTCATTGGACAATGGGGGCGCTAATCACATTTTCTGCCGAAGGGGGTGGGTGTGCAGGACTGAAATGAGTTTTAAGAACATTGAGGGGAAGTCCAACTCTTTTTCTAAATTGGATGACTAACATGTATCGTAGCTTTGGAAGAAAGCTTTACAAAATGGTCAAATTCGACAAAGTATGCTACTACAAACAATTATCATTAACTTGCCCTCCGCAACTTGCTGATATTGCAGCTGACAAACCCAACCTTTTTAAAGACTTAAAAGTCAGTCACAGAAATGTGTGTGAATCTGCTTTCTGCTCAGTTGCCACTTTCCATAAGATTTCAAATCTCTCTCTCTGTATATATATATATATTCAAGCCATAGAACCTGAG